>NC_142789.1:28398872-28608872 GCF_988280905.1 Pimephales promelas | reverse complement strand
TTGCATCCCTAATATATATATATATATATATATATATATATATATATATATATATATATAACAATAATATAATGAAACAGTTTCCGTCTAAAGTATAAATTTAGGGATTTATCATGTTCAAATTAATTTTTTGTACACTGATATATTTTTCAATTAATTATTTCTAATTTAGTAAATGTGTAAAAACAAATATACATTGCAGCAATAGTTACACATGCGTATCTTTTCATTTTAAAGTCTGATATATATAACAGCTTTACATAGGCTATATAGTTTTGCCGTGAAGTGTCTGATTTTTGTTTTGACATCGCTGGGACTTTTATTTTGACATTGTTAATGCAATTTGCCATCTTTGTTAGTTTATGGTCTTTGTTGAACAATTTTGTAGACAAAATGAGATAAAACTCTTCTCTTCTTTTCTAAGAAATCGGCATAAAAAAATCCATCCAAGTCGATCACCATGGGTAATAACAGTTGTATTTGATGTTGATTTAAAGCCGGGTGTTTGTCATATAACAGCGAGAGGTCAAGACAAGCATGCTTGTGTCTCTGATTGATGGCTTTAACAGCACAGAATAGCTCCTGCTTCACGCTCGCCGACGCTCGTCTCTTGAGGAGAACTAAAATAGAGCATCTGGAGGATCAGCACTCAGGAGCGCCGGAGCGGAGCGGACACCGCGGGCCGGGACGCAGGCCAGACGCGGGACGGGTATCTGCTAGCACAGGGCAATGTGTTCAGACACAGGAGGACTGGACTGTGTGATGACAGCCAGGGTTCGGTTATGCCCGATGGAAAAGATATCTTAAGATGACAAGAGTGTTTTGAACATGTGAATTGGTTTGAGTAACTTTAGTTTGTTGATGCTCCAAGATGATCTTATGATGTTATCATGTTCCAAAACGGTTTATTAATAATTTTTAGTACTATTGTTTTTCATTTATATAGCTAAAAATATTAATATTTTTTTTTACTCATTAACATTTTCTGATAAGAAATTACAAATATATATATATAATTATTATTTTAAATATTTTAGTAATTATTATTATGCAAATATTATAATATAATAATAATAAAATGTAAATAAAATATTAAACAAAATTACGATTATTATTATTGTAATATTTTACTGTAAAACAAACCCATGTGTATTTAAGAAAAATAATATAGTAATAATTTTATTTTACAGCACAATATTTTTGTCTGTCTCTGAAACATGCAGCACAGTTATTTATTGAATTAATATTTTGATTTCGATTGTATTTTGATTAATCGTGCAGCACTAATATGTTGCCATTGCCAACATTCAAATAAGCATTTTCAGAATAAATACAATTATTGTAATTGGCCTACTGTTATTTTCTTGCATCAAAATGCTGTGAATATGAGAAATAGCTTAATTTGCAGATGTCTCAACAAGACAAAAAAGTTTAATAGAAACATTTCGGTTTCATGCTAAATGTGAAAATGGTGCAAACTTTGGACCAATGAGAGATTGCTGTGGGCGGAGCTACAGGGACATTTAAATACACATCCCTTTCAGTGACTCGCAGTGCATCTTCACTCGGTCTCATGTCGTTCCCATAATCTCACAGCCGAACGTTTCTCTGGCATGTGAAGATGTGAATTAGAAACATCTGTCGGGTGCAGTCAGTCTCGCTCTTAGCAGGGGATTGTGGGTAATCTTTGCAGGAGGGCCCCACGTTTACTGAGTCTTCAGAAAGAGACTCTCACACGAATCATTCTTCTGTCGATTTCCTTTCTTTGTATCGGCTTATTATTTGCTGTGGCACTTCATCATGTTTAGATCTGGCTGAGGGCTGTAAAATCAATGTTTGCATGGTGCAAATAGAAGCCAAAGGTTAAATACTCGAGTATATATACTTGTCTTCACACAAACACACGTGTTCCTTGAGCTCTAATCCCTCTGAGCGAAGTGTAAAGTTGATCTAAGTCTTTCTACACTGCTCATAAACACATCTCAAACATCTGCTAACGTGGTTTAAATGCTCTCTGCTAAACGGCCTTTTGACCTTTATGACTTTGAGCGCAAATTCAACATCTTTGTGCGGTTGTCCGCATAACACAAATGAGCACACATGCCAACAGTGAGAAACGGACCAAAATGTATATAAAAGTATAAATAATTTAGTCTGCATGCATATTGTGAAGTGTTGATGAAGATTGAAAAAAGCCGACAGGTCATTCTCGTATTGATGAAACACACAAATAAAACATTTTTATGCTTTCTGAAAAACGTACATTGCTTTTAATGGTGCATAAAATTTGAATAAAATTGACAACTGGCAATGCTTTACTCTTTTTTTTTTGTGACAATTGGAGGGGAAAAAGCAAGTATTTCCAGACTAAATCAATTAACGGCTCATTGAACCTCTGGTTTGATCTTCAGGTGTGCGGGTCAATTTTTTTCTTTTCGAAAAATTAGATCAAAATTTCTCCCCAGAGAACCAAAGACAGAAAAATAAAATGTCTGTCTGGAGCATCGTGAACGACACAGACGAGCTGTTAATTGAATAATTAACATTGCTGAAGGCAGAACGTGTCGATTAATGAGAGACGAGCCTGTTGACCCTGTTTCGTCGTGGCCTGGTTTGGGACACACACTGTAATTAGCTTTTACACTCCTGAAGATGAAGCGTGCAGACGCTGTAATAAACCTCAGAGTGTGTTACAATGACTGTGCTTTATAAAACCATCAAATTAAAACTAATCGAAAGACAAAAAGCGTGTTTTCCTGGTTGGGTTCCTGTAACTCGATCTGATGAAGGGTCTCGCGCTCGCAGGGGGTCGGGGGCGTTACGGGGGTCTGATTATGAAACGAGAGCACAACAGCAGGATCCATGAGGTGACCCCCCACATCTCGGGACGGGCGAGTGGGACTCACTGGATTTTGCTCTGGTTTGTAATGGATCCACTGTAATAACAGAGCGTGAGAGCGTCAGCGCTGATGTGACCACACTCATTACAAACACTGTAATTACATCTCGTTTCTTACAACCGAGACTATAAATGCGTGGAAAATTTCAAGGGAGATTGTTTGGTTGTATATATAACAATGCACAAATGAAAACCTGGCCTAGACATGATCCTATATCAGAAGTATTATTGACTCAACAATAATTCATTATTCATGATCCTTTGAGTCATACCAAAAAAAGTTCAACAAATGTACTTTCTGTACTTGCAGTTGCACGATATAATGACGGAACGACAACAAGGATAGGGACAGACGGACAGACAGACAGACAGACAGACAGACAGACAGACAGACAGACAGACAGATAGATAGATAGATAGATAGATAGATAGATAGATAGATAGATAGATAGATAGATAGATAGATAGATAGATAGATAGATAGATAGATAGATAGATTTACAGATAGATAGATAGATAGATAGATAGATAGATAGATAGATAGATAGATAGATAGATAGATAGATAGATAGATAGATAGATATAGAGATAGATATACAGATAGATAGATAGATAGATAGATAGATAGATAGATAGATAGATAGATAGATAGATAGACAGACAGATAGATAGATTTACAGATAGATAGATAGATAGATAGATAGATAGATAGATAGATACACAGACAGATATAGAGATAGATATACAGATAGATAGATAGATAGATAGATAGATAGATAGATAGATAGATAGATAGATAGATAGATAGATAGACAGATAGACAGATAGATAGACAGACACACAGACAGATATAGAGATAGATATACAGATAGATAGATAAATAGATAGATAGATAGATAGATAGATAGATAGATAGATAGATAGATAGATAGATAGATAGATAGATAGATAGATAGATAGATAGATAGATAGATTTACAGATAGATTTACAGATAGATTTACAGATAGATAGATAGATAGATAGATAGATAGATAGATAGATAGATAGATAGATAGATAGATAGATAGATAGATAGATAGATAGATAGATAGATAGGCATATAGATAGATATACAGACAGACAGATAGATAGAGAGATAGACATATAGATAGACATATAGACAGACAGACAGATAGATAGATAGATAGATAGATAGATAGACACACAGACAGATATAGAGATAGATAGACAGACAGATATAGGCATATAGATAGATATACAGACAGACAGACAAACAGACAGACAGATAGATAGACATATAGACAGACAGACAGACAGACTGCATCTCAAGCTGAGCCAGAGACTCACACAAACAGCAGTCCCGCCACTCTGAGTGACATCATCGCATTGAGCCGCAGGATGGGCTCGTGCCGCGGGACATCCCGACACTTCACTGGAGAGCGGAGCCTCTCGTTTCAGGAACCCTCGTCTCGGCACAAAGAGCCATTCAGCAGCAGATCTTTTGTCAGCCGAGAGGGTAAAGATTTAGTGAAAGCGATCCCAGCTCCCCCTGCGCTCCAGCGTTTGTCCGAGAGGAACTCGCTGAGTCTTTATGAGGCCCGGAGGAGATTTACATAACCAATAAACACCACACTGACCCGTTCATATCACTCTGAGCTTCATCACACTGCACTCGCTTCTCTGGGGACGACTCGCTTATCAAACTAGGTCTAAGAAGTTCACGATTCTTAAAAAGTTCTTAAGAAGTTCTCAAACTTTTTGTGTTTTCTTGAAAATGACAGACTGTATCGAGCCGAAGACTCACTCATCAGTGTGTTCGGCTGCAGTACCGCACGCTTCCACTAGAGGAAATTCACTTCCCATTCGTTCCCAATGTTTTTGACCACAAACAATACAATTGGGAAACATTTTTTAGCATAAGTTTATCTTTTTGAATCACGTCCATGATGTTTTCTGTCTTCACATATACACTCTAAAAAATGCTGGGTTGTTTTAACCCAACTTTGGGTCAAATATGGACAAACCCAGACATTGGGTTAAATTTTTAAATTACACTCTAAAAAATGCTGGGTTGTTTTAACCCAACTTTGGGTCAAATATGGACAAACCCAGACATTGGGTTAAAATGTAATTTAAAAATGTAACCCAATGGCTGGGTTTGTCCATATTTTACCCAAAATTGGGTTAAAACAACCCAGCGTTTTTTAGAGTGTACATTTTTAACCCAATGTTTGAGTTTGTCCATATTTGACCCAAAATTGGGTTAAAACAACCCAGCATTTTTTAGACTGTAGCAAGTGCCAAAATCTTTACCGAGTTTTGTACCGTTCCAATGAAGTAAAAAATTATTTATTTTCTGTCAAAAATGACTCAACAGCACCAGAGGGTTAATTAAGTTTTAATTAAAGGTAAACATACTAAAATAAGAAGTTGTTATAGTATTTTTATTAAACATTAAGAATGTTTTGTAATCAGACCCGGGTCTACCAAGTTTCTTTCACACCGAGTCTCTGAGCTGTAACTAACCTAAGTGTTGGGTTAACTAGCACTCATTAGTGTTTCAGTGTTTACAAGGGGAAAAAAGCCACAATAAGTTTCATGTTGAATCATAAACTGAAAGAAGCAGCTGCCTGAGTTTAATAGTTTCTTTGAGTTGGTTCGGGTCAGTAAAGATGAGTGCGCGGGTCGCTGTATGAAAAGAGCTCGTAATTTACCACAGCATCTCAAATCTCAAAACCTCAGGAACTCGTTTTTTTACGTTTTCTGAAGAATATATTGGTGCATGTCAGTGCAAAACAAATATTTTGCTATTCATTTTTGTCATTTTCCAGCACAAATATTAAATCAAGATACATTTACTTGACATGTGAGATGAGAAAAGGGGAAAACAAGTCATTTTGGTTCTCAAGTTTTAAAAAATGTTTAAAAAGAAAATTATGTTTTGGCAGTGTGGTTAATAATATCATACAGCCATGAAACAATGCTGGGTTGTTTCAACCCAAAATTGGGTCAGATATGGACAAACCCAAATGTTGGGTTAAAAATGCAATACAGTTGCAATACAGAGGAAGTTGAAGTTGGGTTAAAATGAAATTACATTTTTAACCCAACATTTGGGTTTGTCCATGGACAAATCCAAACAATGCTGGGTTGTATCTATCTAAAACCCAGCATTGTTTAGAGTGTAGTTATATAGAGGGAAACCTGATGGAAAATCCTTTGGGAAAAGTCCTAATGATTCATCTGTTCTCCTCAGAGTTTGGGAATGCAGAACGTCCTTGCGGTTCTGCTCGAAGGTGGGACCTAATTTGACCAAATATCAAATATCCACCTCATTTTATCCACCTCTCCATGAATGTATGGAGATAAATGACAGCATTTTCCTCTCGGGGGGGGGGGGGGGGGGGGGGGACGTGAAGGGCGTTGAGTTGGTCTACAAAATCAGATGTAGGATAAAATCCCAGAGACACCACCAGAACATGATAGTGAGTTTTGCACAGGGAAGCAACACTTATATATTTCCTTCAGAAAATGCAGAATTTAGTGAAGGGACGAAATCTGTGACCAAAATGTGATTTGTTTAAAGGGTTAGTTGACCCAAAAATGAAAATGATGTCATTAATGACTCGTCCCAAGCCCGTCAGACCTCCGTTCATCTTCAGAACACCGAGAGCTTTCTGTCCCTCCATTGGAAATGTGTGTATGGTATACTGTCCTTGTCCAGAAAGGAAATAAAGACATCATCAGAGTAAAAACGTCTGCGTATGAATCTCAACAATGGTGACAATTATAAAGAATGTTGAAGTGCATTCGGGTGCCACAAATCAAAACTTATTCATGGCTCCCATCATGCATTTTTTTGTTTTCTTTTTGTTGTTGTTGTTGCAAAAACAGTAACTTATACAAGGTAAAAAATGCAATTAAAGTTTTTCATTTTTCAATTAATTTTTCCAAACCAACATGACTTTCTTTCTTCTGCAGAGTTTCAACTAATTTGGACCCCACTGACTTTCATTGTATAAAAAGATCATGCTGATGATTATTTATTAAATATTTTATGTAAATTTATATAAATATAAGAATATTAAAATAATAGATTCAATTCAATTAAATTTGAAATGACAATATATACAAATATTTAATGCTAGGTGCAATTGGTCACAAATAATTAGAGAAAAATCTGTGATTAAATTGTTATATTTTAATTGATTGACAGCACTTATATAAATAGCCTATATATAAAATTCGGTTACATTTGAAATTACAATATAAAAATATATTAAAAAGTTTCATGTTGCAATTAATCATGATTAATTACAGAAAAATGTGTGAATAATTAGTTACTTTTTTAATTGATTGACAGCACTAATATATATAAAATATGTTTTATTATATAGGCTAAATACTTTACATAAAATATTTAATGTTTTTAATGAATGCATCCATCAGTGCACGTTATTTTTTTTTTCTAAAGACAAAAATGTTCATGCAATCCTGATTTCAATGCATAATTTCGGAATTATTGTATTCACCTCATTCGATCTGTGCTCCTTGAACAAACACATGAACAAAACACATCCATGCGTGTCTTCTGCTTGTGGAGCCACGTTTAGCAGACGTTTCTTTACGATGTCATTGCATTAATTATCTTCACTCATTAATAACGGCGTCAGCATCTCAGAAAGACACCGTCCCGACATGCAGAAACCGCAAAACTCATCCAGCGCGCGTCACGCCGGAGGAATGCTCCTCTCACAGCTTTATGCTCTTGGATGGTTCAGCTCCGTTTGCGTTTCCTAAAGGACAGATTATAGAGCTGAATCCTGGCAGCGTTTCTAAAGTCACCCGAGGCCACACAGAAGAGCCTTCGCAACGCTAACCTGAACCAACACCAGCAGAGAGCCGTGAAACATCAATCAGACGAGAGCGAGCCGAAGATGACAGGCTAATAACACGAGTACAGCGCGTAGGTAAATCACAGCAACACGCCAAACACCTGCAGGCCTTCAGCACACATCAGGCAGAGATCAGAGGAGCACCAAAGCTTCTCAGATGTTTCTCCTAAAATACTACACTATAAAAATAAAACCGTCATTTTTACGGTAAACAGAACTTTACCGTCAAAAATACGGTAGCAACGTAATTGGTTTTACAGACTGAACTCAAAATTTACAGTAATAAACCGTAATTAATTATCTGATATAATGTTGATTTACCAACTTATTGAAATATCCGTTATTTTACCGTAAAATGACATTCAATGTACCATGAGATCTATCACAGTTATTTACCGTATAAAGTACGGAAACGTTCTGCTAACCAATTAACAGTTTTGCACTGTAGCATTTTTACCGTTAAAATCACGATTATTTTTTACAGTTTACCTGAGGAGAAATAATACACTATATTCTTTATACACTAATGAATGTGGAGAGCAGGGCAGAGAAATGTTTGAGATCATATTCAGACTTTTAAATGAAAACTCTGAATAGTTTGAGATCGTATCTGAAACTCTAAAGGACACACACGTGAGATTTCTGGGGTCTTTTTCTCAAGAGAAACAAAAGACTTCAGCAAAATGGCCTGTTTATCTCACTGCTGTCTATGAGAAACAAGTAAGAAATAAAAATATGTTTTTTTCCTATGGTGCCCGACTTCAGTTCACAACAAAACAACATCAAACTAATTGATCAAAATAATTGAAATAATATAATATAATCAAGTTGAACTAAATGAAAATGAAAAATGTTGCTTTAGCAACTAACTCATGTTAGTTATTATATTTAAGTAACAATTTTTTTAATGGTTTTAGTGCAAGAGCCGCCTCCATTGTTTCCATGTTGTGCATGGATACATTTTTAAATAAATAAATGCAAATCTGGAAATAAATACATGCGGGAATAAATAAATATAAAAATAAATTAACACTTAAATAGATATAATAATAAATAAAACTATAAATAAATAAAATAAATGAAAGAATAAATAAATAAATAAATTAAGGAAATGGATGATACAATTAATTCAGTTTTACATTTGAATCATATTTGTTTTATCAAGTCATTTAGTCCTTTATTTATTTTCCTCTTATTACATTTGATTTATTTAGCTATACATTTCTTCTACACATTTGGTCCTCAATGTGGTCTAATCAATATTGTGTTAATCCAAGTTAAGTCATGTGACACTGAAGACTGGAGTAATGATGATAAATTCAGCTTTGATCACAGGAATAAATTACATTTTATACTATATTCAAAACAGAAAACAGTTCTTTTGAATTGCAATATTTCTCAGTTTTTTATTTTTTTTTATTGTTTTTTTACTGTTTTTTTTATCAAAAATTAAAATATATGCAGCACTGATGAGTCGGGTTAGAAGTTGCAATATTTTGTCGCACAGAAACGGGCCTGTACAATTCCCACAGAGCAGCTTCTGTTGGTAACACAGGAGATGAAGGACTGGAGATCTTCAGGGATGCTCCGTAAATCCCATCAAATCCCAGAGGTGGAGGCGTCTCTATTTACAGACAGAGAGGGATACATAGATCCACCAAGCGTTCATATATCTCTCCAACACTTGTAAACGGGCCGGATTTGGGCCTGTTGTTTTTGGGCGACTCTCGTGTGTGTGAGATGGATGTCTCCAGACGTCTCCCGAAAGCTCACCATCGAAGCCTTTGATGCACGAGTCCACCGTTCCAACGCAACAAAGAATATCAGATCCACTTAATTGCAGTGTTTCACTGAGCACATCTGGTTTTTGCTCGCATCTTTCTTCATTCTTGGCTGTATCGCATTATTATAAAGCAGCCAAACCCTGTGAGGTCATAATAACATCACGCCATCCCTAAACAACATGTGTTGGATGGAAAGTGTGTGAAAACTCTTCAATCTCTCCGGCGTTTTAATTATTTCAGTGGATAACAACGTGGCATGCTCTCTGATATATAATGTATAAAACCCTTGCGGTTTAAGTGCAGTGTTTGATATAAGCCTTGACTTTTTCCTCTTTTTCTTTCTTGTGATTTCTGGGCTCGCCCGAGTCTCTTTTAATGACTGAAACAACCTCTTTCTTTCTCTCTAAAGAAAAAGAGAGGGGGAAAAAAGAAGCCCTTGTGTATCTGAAGTTGATTTTTATCCGGCAATCAGAGCGGCCCTCTATAAATAGACTCCGAAATGTGCGGGCGAGCGGCTTGCAGTGTGTATATCTAATCTTTCTCTCTTTCTGGGCCCCAAATGAAATCTCAGATTAAAGAGACGCGAATCGCACAGAGCCATCAAGCTAAATGTTTACAAAATGTGCGTAACCTGCAGAGCCATTACTGCCGCGCACAAAACTGCTTCCATGTGGGCGAAAAATGGAAATAATTGGCATCTTTGTTACAGCGGCGGCGCTCTCATTACGGGCATATGGTGCCGTTCATGAGACGGGGGGAAAAACTGTGTTTATTCTGGATTAAGTCTAATGGTCACTAATGTACACTTCCAAAAAAACAACAGCATGGTAATACTGTGCTTTACATGGTAGTGTCCGTGGTACTTTTTGTAAAGAAAATGTGCACAGCGAATACAAGTTGGGAACAGGACACAAACAAACGCTGGAAACATCACCTGAGGGACACTGTTGTGTTTTTAAAATGCATTAAATGCCATTTTCCTGAATTTAAATCAGAATCAGACATAGAAAGCTGTATTTGTTAGGTAGAAAAGAAAGTTTGTCAAGACGATGGATGGATGGATGGATGGATGGATGGATGGATGGATGGATGGAATGATAGATGGGTGGATGGATGGATGGATGGATGGATGGATGGATGGATGGATGGATGGATAGATAGATAGATAGATAGATAGATAGATAGATAGATAGATAGATAGATAGATAGATAGATAGATAGATAGATAGATAGATAGATAGATAGATAGATAGATAGAACGATGGATAGATGAATGGATGGATAGATAAATGGATGGATAGATGAATGGATAGATAGGTGGATAGATGGATGGATGGATGGATGGATGGATGGATGGATGGATGGATAGATAGATAGATAGATAGATAGATAGATAGATAGATAGATAGATAGATAGATAGATAGATAGATAGATAGATAGATAGATAGATAGATAGATAGATAGAATGATGGATGGATGGATGGATGGATGGATGGATAGATGAATGGATGGATAGATAAATGGATGGATAGATGAATGGATAGATAGGTGGATAGATGGATGGATAGATGGATGGATGGATGGATGGATGGATGGATGGATGGATGGATAGATAGATAGATAGATAGATAGATAGATAGATAGATAGATGGATAGAATGATGGATGGATGGATGGAATGATAGATGGGTGGATGGATGGATGGATGGATAGATAGATTGATAGTTTACCAAGTTTGGAAGTACACTTCATTTCCCAGAATGCACTGCATGAGGCACGTTTCTTTGAATTGTAATTCTAAAATATTTGTAACTGTATTCAACTTTCTGAATTCAACTTCCTGTGTGTCAATTCAGACTCTGAAAGTGACTTGCGGTTTAACACTTCAGTAGAAAATAGAATTAAATCTGCAGTTTCAAACCTACAGCAGCTTCTGCATTTAAACACAGTAAAGCTGCACACGATCGTGAAGGAAGAGAGAGAGAGAGAGAGCCTCCAAAGGCCTGTAAAGCCGTCCTGTGAGAGACTCGTTTAGAATGAACGAGAGAAGGGAAGAAAGAAAGAAAATCCCCTTCTCGGGGAGATTAGTGGACGAGGAGCCGTTTCGGACACATTTTTCTCTGCCAGCGCTCTGACCCTTGAGGTCACGGGGAGACCGTCAATTATTCACTGTCGCCGCAAACACTTCATCCCGTTGATAAAGCAAACTGTCCTTATCGTAACCGGCCTCTCTTAGAAAACTATTCACACGACCATCCATCCAGCCCTCGTCCTCTTCTGAATAATGCAGCCGTGCCTCGACAGAAAATGCGATGTGGGATGCGTGATTTCAGATAAGGCATGTTTTTAAATGGTTATATTAATCAAAAGGATGCCATTTAAAAAAGATGAACTACACTGGAAAGTGTAAAATCACTGACAAAGAATTTCACATTGAATTGATTGAATCAACTGAATCTTTGTTGCATGTACACCAAACCTCAAGTCGCCATAAATCAATCCAGCAATGTTTGCATGCACAAAAATATGTGTTTAAGCACACTGTATTTGCGTTTGACCCCGTATTGTTTGCGTGTGTGTGTGTGTGTGTGTGTGTGGCGGCTGTAAAGAAGATGTTAAGCATCCTGCCTGCCGGTTCCCTCAGGACTGACCCGACTCAGCAGAAAACACGGCAGCGGCGCTTAGCGTGGCCATCAATCACCGTACAACACGACAAACTCACTTTCACCATGATGTATGTCGTGAGTCACCGATTCCAGTTAATCAAGTCATTACCCACAGGCCTCAGAGAAACCTCAGCTGCTCCGCTCTACAGCCACAGATACACACGCAAACATTGATTTTTTTTTATTCTATATATAGCGTAATATTTTGCACCAAACATTGCAATCTCACTCCTGCAAAAAGAGTAATTGCACTATTAAATAAATGAATAATACCAGAGAAATCTGCATTGCAGATGAATATAAAACACTGGAAAAGCTGCTCCTTATTGCCATTTTTCACAATGCATGCATGCATGCTTCATTTGAATGCATTAACAAAAGGCTGTGGTGTGCAAAGCGCATTCAGACTCAGAGGTCAGCATGCACAAGTTGAAATGCTGTGAGAATAAGTGCAATTTTTGCAACGACAATATATAGAAACAATTAAAAAAACACTTTATTTTACAGGGTCCTTTTTATATATGAAGAGTTCAGATGCAAAAGCCTCTAAATGCCATTTGAAATTTTCTTCATTAATGATGATTTTTTTATCAAACTTGTATATTTAAGTTCAGTAATTTCACTTAAATGGCAATTAAGTGAAATTACTGAACTTAAATATACAAGTTTGATAAAAATCATCATTCTAGAAGAAAATTTCAAATGGCATTTAGAGGCTTTTGCATCTGAACTCTTCATATGTACTTATGCATAATTACATGCATCTAACCCTATAGTAAGCACAATTAACATTTCTAAGTACTTAAATATTTAATTACTCAAAAATTAGTGAACAAACTGCTGTAAAAATATACATTGCTTATTGTGTGTGAATGTGTGTGTAACCCCCGTCCGGTGAGGCGCACAGACACCTGGTCGCATTATAATTGAATACATGTATTGTTTTCCCTTTTAAATCAGGTGATTCACGCTCGGGGTTCATAACACACGGTCACATTTCCATAGAGGTGTGTGAGAGCGGGCCCCGGGCCCCTAACGTAAAACAAATGACCGGCGCTCGTGATAAATGGTTCTATTAGCAATCCAGATTGTTAAACTCAGATATAACGGAGCCGAGGGGAGCGGCGGCCCATTTATTTTCCCCTCCTCACACAAATAGCTTGTTTTTTTTATGTGTAAATAACATATTAAAAGTCTGCATTAGCCATGTTCTCTGATAGAGAGGAAACTGTTGTGGATAAATAACGGTGGACAGGGGTATAAAACAGAGAGCGCTTTAATAGCGGCGTCTTCGCGGTGGGCATGACTTAGGTGACAACAGCACCGCGGCCTGTTGTAAACTCCACATTGACCGTAAAGCCGGCAAACGGGGCCGTATATTAAAAGCGTTCGACGCGGGGCTCGGGGGAATGTGATCCCGGGTTCAAGGACCTCGTCTGGCGGGCCCCGTGCTGCATATTCACTTATCAGAGAGTCTGCGGGCCGGGATAATAAACCGGATTAAAGCGATAAGTAATTGCTCTGTCGCTGAGCGCTAGCGAACAGCTGAGGCTCTTTCTTGAACGCGCGCGACTGTATGGCTATTAAACTGCCGCGCGTTTATTTGGATCTGGACCGTAATTCTAAACCGGCCTTGCTGAAAAGACCATCTATACATCCAGACTTGCTGGTTTGGTGCTGATCTGCCAATCAAAACACTGGCATTTCTGATGAATCTGGTTGAGGAAAAGTTCACTTTTAAAAACACTTTTGCTGGTAATTTACTCGCCCCCATGTCATCCAAGATGTCCATGTCTTTCTTTCTTCAGTCGAAAAGAAATGAAGGTTTTTGATGAAATCATTCCAGGATTTTCTCCATATAATGGACTTCAATGGGGTCCAAATGGTTCAAGGTCCAAATGAGAGTTTTAGTGCAGCTTTAAACGACACCAGACGATGAATAAAGGTCTTAACTAGTGAAATCATCGGTCATTTAAAAAATAAATTAAAGTTTAAGTTAAATGAACAAATCTTTTTTCGAGTCATTTGGTTAATTCAACAAACAAAATGAACGAAATGACTCGAAAAAAGATTCATTCATTTTGATGAACGAGTTCAAACAGGAGAGTCACGAACGCGCATCACAGAACAGAGCAAGGCGAGCATTTGAGCTTATAAAACTTAAACTTTGTTATTTATTTTTTAAATGAGCGATCGTTTCACTAGATAAGACCCTTATTCAACGTCTGGTGTCGTTTAAAGCCCTTTGAAGCTGCACTGAAACTCTCATCTGGACCCCATTGAAGTCCATTATATAGAGAAAATACTGGAATGTTATCATGTTAGAGGCTTTAGAAAATACAAATTTGTGTAGTTCTTGGTGAACAATCAGCATGTAGTGTTAAGTCTGGCCACTGGGGGCATTGGCGTTTTTCTTAGCGCCTTAGAAATAAAAAAAAATTAATACAAAAATATAAGGACATTCAGAAAATAATTTTGAAGCTCTCAGACGTTCTGATCTGGTATTTGTGGTGACATTTTTATTTAAGATTTAAGTAAGGTTGTTATATGCTTTCATAATTTTTGGTAGTTTATTTATTTCTGCATAGCTTTATTTTTTTTAATTTGCAGTTGCCAAAGCAACATTTATAAATTTTTTGTTTACATTTTTTCATCCAATATTTATATTTTATTTAATCTATATTTCAAAAAACCTAAAACCCTTTTTTCATAAGTTTTAGTTAATAATACCAACACTGATTAAGTTGCAAAAATATATAAAAAAAAAAATTTAAAGTCTAAATCCAAATTTGTTATTTGTAGGATTAAATGTTAGCAGATAGACAGGGTCTCAGTTTCAAATAAACGAAAATATTTATTCTGCGTATGAATTATTATAATGAGGAATATTGTGACGCGATTGTGGGACTTTGCAGATCTTCTTCATGCAGCAACATTACACACTGAAGAAAGCGTAGGGCTTCTTTAAATGTAGTTTATGAAGCCTTCAGACATTGCCGTGATCGTCTTCAGCTCAAATCAAAACTACCTGTTACCACCCCGCTCAATATTCATTCAGGACACCAGAAATAAACATTGTTCACATTGCTATCACAAATGTCCCAATTCCATGCCATTCTTTGATTCACAATTAATGACCATTTTCAATAATGGCAGGCCACCAAAGTCTTTCATTAATCAGCAACCAAAATCACCATTTCAAAGGTGGCGCTCTACCAACATCTCAGAAGTCCACCGCTGCCACTGCCTTTAACTAATTCATAACACTTATACTCTGGAGGTCAGAACAAGCTCTTTCGGCCTCATTACAGACAACTTTTATCACTCGTCTACACACATGTTTTAAACACGCTCGCGCTCTTCTACTACCATACTCTTATCTCTCGACCCCGGGGAAGATACCGAGCTTGTGAAAGTTTCCGATCGTCCATAACAGATCTGAGTGCGACGAGACTATAATACCATCATGAACGAATAAAAAAGAGAATCTCAGTCAGAAACGAGACGAAATTGACTTGAAATGTATATGACATGGCTTGACTGTAAAGAAAAAGTTATTTTTTAGTGTTATAGTATTCAATCTAACTTGTTTCCTCTAGAGTTTCAAAAGAGATGTCTCTCAAATGTATCATATATTTCTCAAACATCCATATATTTGATCAAATATACCCGACAAATGGTTCAAATGACCCAACACATCGGATGCGACCCATCCAGGGAAACGGCTGATATTCTCAGACCGGATTCGAGGCTCATTCACAGTGGAAATAAACTGATTTGAATCGGATAGGTCCATGCAAGTGGACAGATTGGATATTCCCGAGTCATACGACATGGAAAAAGCGACGGTGGCGTATGACGTCAACTCGATCACATGACTCTTTCCAATGGCGCAATATAGTTCAAAGACTAAAGCTTTGCTGACCTATGAAGATGGTGTGGACAGCAGAAGCTTGTCCCTTAAAGGGATACTCCACTTTTTTTGCTCATTTTAAAACTCCCCCAGAGTTAAACAGTCGAGTTTTACCATTTTCGAATCCGTTCAGCCGATTTTCGGATATTTAGAAGAATATCAGTAACCAGACAGTTTCTGGTCTCATTGACTTCCACCATAGTAGGAAAAAAAATATACTATGGAAGTCAATGAGACCAGAAACTGTCTGGTTACTGATATTCTTCTAAAAATCCGAAAATTGGCTGAATACGTTCGAAAACGGTAAAACTCGACTGTTTAACTCTGGGGGTTATTTCCAAAAAAAAAATGGAGTATCCCTTTAAGGCCTGTTCACACCGGGACGAATTTCGCACGTGTTATTCACCGACGTTTAACGCCTCGTGACTAAACAAAGGGCGCCAATGTGAGTGTGCTAATCGACACGTGAAAGCGTCATTTTAAAAAAAAACACCTCGGGTTAATTTTTTTTAGTTTGACGCGCTGCCTCAAAAACTATCCGACCAATGAGATTGGCGCATTTGCTCACGTGTTTGGAGCTTCTGAAGTTACAGTAAAACACAACTTGGGGGCGCTCAAACACAAAACGGTCTTGCCGAGCACACACACGTGATGGCGAAGAAGATACACCCCAAGTAGTGTCGCCGTCTACACTGCCAGGAAGAAATAAGACGAGGAAGATGCGAGGCAAGCGAATGTAGAGCTGCTGGTCTCGTTGGTGCTAGAACATAAAGAACTATATGACAAACGCGACAGCGACTACAAACATCTTGATAAAAGAAAACTGATATGGAGTGGTATTGCAGAGCAAATTGGCGCCATCTAATGTCAGGGAATGAATTTGCATGTTCACTTGGCTCATCGTCAGCGAAAATCGCTTGGGTGTGAACACAAAAAACGCATTGAAAACGCTGACGAATAACGCGCGCTGATATTCGTCCCAGTGTGTACGGGTTAAGTATGTGTATCTTGGATTTTTTCGCCAATGTAAAGTGTAAATGCAGATGTAGACGAATCCGACGAGCGTTCTGTGTAGGCTGCCATCTTGTGGCGACGCCATTACTGAGCTGTTACACCGGCATAGACGTATGCACCGGTAATGTAAACAAACCTCGGTGATAACTGATAAGGCACCCTCGATGACAGCTACAGCCAGGCAGAATAACTTGTTGGGTTGATGATGTTAGACAGTGGCCTCCAGATGAAGGTACAAACGATCTTACAGATTATTTATGAAAATAGCTTGGCAAGCTAGCTAGGCTAACGTTTGCCAACAAGGAAACTATAAAAAGATCTGTCCATTTGGCAACAATAAATAAATGAAATCAAATAAACAAATTCATGTTTTTTATTTGTGTCCATTATTTATCTCATTTTCACATTGCAACGGGCAAGGGTAAGGTAACGTTACAGCTAGAAAGTATACATAATATCGACCAATTAGTGTTTTTAAACCATGGAAAGAGGTCAAAATAACAGCAGGAGAACAATTATGTCACATAACGTTACATTTAGCTCAGGAAAGCCATTTAATGACCATAGCATGTTAATTGAATAGAAAAAATAGCAAGAGAGGAGATTTTGCTGATCACTATATCACATATTTATTATATTTTTTATTTATGTCATTAAATAATTGTTATTATACGCGAATGTCCGCGTCTTGTACTCGCCCAGGAAATCTGTGTAAACCGTACAGCAGCAGACAGGGGCAGTCGACCCGGGGTATTCACAATGTTTTCTCTTCAAAATTGAAATTTTACTGCCACCATTGAAACAATTTATAACGGAAACTGTTTACCCACTCGACATTATACAAGGGGTAACGTTGTAACGTTAGTGACAGTCGTAAATCGCGGGCCGTTTATTCCAGTCAACTAAAACAATAGGAGGCAATGGCGCAACGCTACCCAGCAACAGCTCAGTAATTTCGCCGGTTTCGTCTATAGGTCACTTTTAAAAGAAGATCTGACAGTCAACAAATCGTATTTGGGCGTCAAAACCCGCAGTGGAAATGCAACCAAAGAGCAATTTCCATCAACGGCACTTCTTAGTTCAATCAAACAAAGTTAGAGCTAAGACGGATGATCTCAATTTCTACTTTTCCTTCAATCTCCGCCATAATTTCTCCCTGCGGTTAAAAATGAATCATAGGAATCATGTACCAGTGAAAATCACACTCTATAAATTATGCCATTCAACTGTCTTGTTGCCACTGTGTGGCCTATTTTTCCCTTCCTTTCTTCAACAAATCATGGATTTTCTTTTCTTTACAATGGCAGGCCACCAAATTCCTTCATCAATCTGTGAAAAAAATAAAATCACAAGAGGTATTAGCATTTCAAAGGTGGCTCTCTGAAGGAGCGTGTCGTCCTCGGCTGCCATTTTAACTAATTCATAACACTTATACACTGGAGGTAAGAACAAGGTCTTTCGGCCTCATTATTCACCGCTTTTATCGGTCTCCTAAAGACATGTTTTAAACATGCTCGCTCTCTTTCTATCTGTCCATCCGTGCGTGTGTGTAACTTTTGATTAATCTCAGAGCAAACAGAGCACTAAAAAGCCCTGTAGAATAGATGCTCGTTCGTCCAATCAGGCGTGATTACGTGGCGGCGACTTGGTCACTTGGTATTAATGAAGGCCGCTGGTGGAACGTGATATTAGGATTCATATCAGGCCTGATGGAGGCTCACCTTTGACTCTCCGGGGGCTTTCGGCTTCAGCTTATCAGGGACGGCCGGCACCACGAGCGCCACATTTTATCTTTAAAATGTATATTTCATGGGCATATTCTTTTCCTCAGCTCTACTGGAGTCTTTAAGGTCTCGGCTGCGGTGATAAATAACCTGAGGAACGCTCGCTTCTGCTGCGAAACATCATATGTATCGCAATAAACCTCATGCAAAAGCAAAAAATACCGTGCAACTCTCTTGCACATTAGTCAGCTCCATCTATTGCCTTATGTTTGTTTTGTTGTATGATTTTAATGTCATCCATTTTGCTTGCTCTTAAAGGAGTAGTTCACTTTTAAAAAAAACTTTTGCTAATAATTAACTCACTCACCCTCATGTCATCCATGTAGATGTCCATGTCTTTCTTTCTTCAGTCGAAAAGAAATGAAGGTTTTTGATTAAAACATTCCAGGATTTTTCTCCATATAATGGACTTCAATGGGGTCCAAACGGTTCAAGGTCCAAATGAGAGTTTCAGTGCAGCTTCAAAGGGCTTTAAACGGCACCAGACGATGAATAAGGGTCTTATCGAGCGAAACGATCACTCATTTCAAAAATAAAGTTTTATAAGCTCAAATGCTCGCCTTGCTCTGTTATGTGATGAGCGCTCGTGACTCTCCTGTTCGAATCGTTCATCAAAATGAACAAATCTTTTTTCGAGTCATGACTCGAAGGGTCCTAGATAAGACCCTTATTCATCGTCTGGTGTCGTTTAAAGCCCTTTGAAGCTGCACTGAAACTCTCATTTGGACCTTGAACCGTTTGGACCCCATTGAAGTCCATTATATGGAGAAAAATCCTGGAATGTTGATGAAGATTTTCATCAAAAACCTTCATTTCCTTTCGACTGAAGAAAGAAAGACATGGACATCTTGGATGACATGGGGGTGAATAAATTAGTAGCAAAAGTTTTTTTTAAAGTGAACTACTCAATCGGTCATGTGATATGAAAAAACAAATGGTGCAAAATCTGAATATGTGCATGTATGATTGAGAAAACGATCCCGTTTAGATGCCTTGGAAGGTCGTAGGAAGTGAAATGGGTTGGTACCTCTAGTCAGGGATGATGGGGAAGGTTTTTTGGGCATCTCACTGAAGCCGTTTCCCTCCAGAGCGGACGTCTTACAGTCCTTCTTCTCTGCGGCGCTGGGCACACTGGCCTCCATTATGAAGTATTCTGTGAGAGAGAGACCAAACATACATCAAGATGTATTCATGTGGCAAAGCAAAAAAAAGAACTAATAAGAATAATGAATGCTGTGACATCACAATCGTGTTGCATTGTGGTCCGTGGATCTGTCTGAAGTGTACATATGAGTCGACCCGCTGCCTCGGCCCAAATACACTTCCCTAGCGAAGTCCAACGAAGTGCTTAGGGAAGCTTGACGGCGTTTTAATTAAAATCTCCCTGTCTAAATGTCTAAATGTCGTTAAAAGTTGATTATGAAGACTTACTAACACATATTCTGATTGGTTGCCTCAAAGAGTCCATGCAGGATGATGCAATCACTGACTAAATCATTAAAAATGAGCAACACTAATAAATAAATCCGCGTACGATTGACTTATGAATTATGAAACAGGAATCCGTGTGCTACATCACGGCACTTCATTGAAATGGCTTGAGTGAGCAGAAGCAGATTTGTTTAGTCACTCAACCGTCTCTTTTCTCTCTTTTTTTAAGGCAAGGTAAGCCGATTAAAGGAGGAACACACTTGTGATCCTGGATAGCATCTGTTTCCGCTTTCCTCGGCCAACAGTGATGCCCCCTGTCCATCAGTCATGAAGCGTTCAGCTCGCAGTCAAAGATGACTTCATTCACGCTCCTGCTCTTATGCAGTGCATGCATTGACTTAAAAACATCTTGACGTTTATTTTCGGCTGACGTCATCATTCATTCCCTCATATTATTTACAGGTCCACATATCAGGGCGTATTGCAAGCAGAATCAGTCAACATGACAAAAACGCTCCTTATGTGACCCTGCATTCACCTTTACATTAATCCTGCATTGAAATAACAGCATCGGTCTTTTCAATCGGCCCTGCTGGAGAATCTTGGCTCAAAATGTTCCTAATGTTGGCAGTCCGTTTAAAATGACGCTATGGCCAAAATCTTACATCATATCATGAGTCATTTTATAGTCTATTAGAGTGATTTCTGAAGGATCATGTGACGCTGAAGAGTGGAGTAATGATGCTGAACATTCAGCTTTGATCACAGGAATAAATGGCATAAATATAATCTAATAGACAACAGTTATTTTAAATTGTTATAATATGTCACAATATTACTGTGTTTTTTGACCATCAATGCAAAAAGAGCTTCAAGTTGAGATCAAAACTAAAGACTGAAATCGGACAAACTATTATAATGGACTCTAATTTTGATTGGATGAATCATACGCATATACACAAACATGCGCACACGTACACAAACTCAACCACACTCTCTCTCTCAACTATAAACCAACTAAACTGAACATTCACTAACTTCGTCTTGACTTGTTTGTGACGTTTCCCACAGTGTCGTTTCATGCCTCGTTCATATGTTAATAATGTAAAGTAGTCCTGATAGCATGCAAAATAATCTACATTTATCTACATCTATAAACCATCATAGTCTGAAGATGTGTCAAACAAAATAATACAAAATAAGATGAAAAAAAAAGAAAATATAAAATTAGATATTAAAATAAAATAAAAAAAATATATATATATAAAACATAAAATATATATATATTTTTTAAAAATATATAAAGTAAAATAAATATTAAACCAACACAATTAAAAGTTTAAAAAATTAAAACTAAATAAATAAAAAATAAAAATATAATCTAGTGTATGTGACACAGTTTTGTCTTCAGTTCTTCACGATGAAGCTGTTCTCGCACTCAAGAGCTTTCTGAGAACAAGTGTTTTCTTTGTCCTTCAGTTTGACTGAAATACGTGAAAGACAAACACCTCTGTGAACGTGAAGAGCATTGGAGATCTCCGGATGGGTCAGAGTTTGCTCTCGGACGCCCCTGTGGAGCGGAGAGCCGCGTGTTCACGGCAGGACCAGTGTGACGGATAATACGGGTGTCAAAGACCAAACAGACAGATGGTCACGCAAACAACAGGCACTCTCGCTGTTCCTGACGGTGTTTTTAATCAGCTACAGTCACGAGACCCACGAGCACTCGCTCCTGACCCCGGATTATCCCTCAGGAGAGGGACAGTCAAAGTGGACACGATTCTTACTTACTTTCAAGCTCAGAAAAAGAAATTTAAGAGCTATAATCAGTGCATTACAACTTTCATTTCATAATATAAAGTAATTTTATGATCATAAATATAATATTTAATCCTTTTTCATTACATGCAAAAGGAGATTTTCAGCATTTACAAAGAATGCCTGAGCTGTGCTTTTCCCAATAAAAGTGGCTTTCTGATTTATGCAGATTAATGATTAGTAATTTATATGTTTTTACTTAATATTTTTAATCTGTTTTTAATGCTCTGTCTGCATGCAAAATAAAATAAAATGAAATAATTTTCATACAGAAAACTCCCATTTGTTCTGAGAGTGAAAATAGATTGAATGAAGATTTTAAATATATTTATTATATTATTATTGAATAATTGTATAATAATTATTACTACAAATTATGTGTAATATTTTAATACATTTAAATAAATGTAAAACATTAAATATACTCAATAATTTTATATTCATAATTAAATACTGTTTATATATATATATATATACAGTATATGGGGTAGTGCATATATCATACATTAAATCATGTATATGATTAAAACAAGACCTATTGGGCCTATTTTCACTTTCGATGTGGAAAATGTGAAAAATGTTACTTTACATTCCTGAAAAATACATGAAATTGTATCGGTGAATAAATAAGTCATCTAGAGTTTCAAAGTGGCTGCACATTTTAAAACGGACATCACAAACTACAAACATTTAATAAATAGATATGTTTGACAAATGAAACCAGTAAAACGATCCAGAACAGGCAAACGTTGCCAATGACTGCATCAGATCAGCGCAAGAGTTTCTGTTCGATTTCACTCTCAAAATAAATCCAAACTTATTGTTTGAAACAATGTTTATTTTTGTGTAAAGGAGCATAAAAACAGCCCCGAAAGCTCCATCCAGAAACGGCTGGATTGGCTGTGACTCTTGGAAGTGTGTGACGGACGGCAGTGTGTGTTCTTTACGAGCTGAGGCTGAGGCTCTAACAGGTGTGAGGGGCTGTTCTCCGTGAATCTCGGGCTGAGACATTGTGCCATTCAAGAGCAGAGACCCCGCGGCATCCGGAGCTCATTACGGCGAAACACTCCTGCTTTACAGCCTCACCTCGTTAATTACAGCAGCATCCTTCACACGGCTGAGAACTGACCTCAGATCAGCGCTCTCCGCGCCCTGACGTCTGCCTCGCACTACTTGTGCGGCTCAAGGCTTTTATTCAGGAGATGACGGAAGAGAGAAAGACTGGGATCTGAGGATTATTGCTGTAAATGTTGGTGGAAAGTTAAACTTAAACTGAAGGCACACTATGAAAGCGTTCAATAAACCCTGATTCAGATTCAATAATTCATAAAATTGCAAATATTCATAGTCTGCAAGGAAGACAGACAGAAAAGACTGATAGACATATATAGAATGGATGGATGGATGGATGGATGGATGGATGGATGGATAGACGGACGGACGGACGGACGGACGGACGGACGGATGGATGGATGGATAGATGGATAGATAGATAGATAGATAGATGGATGAACGGATAGATAGATAGACAGACAGATAGATAGATAGATAGATAGATAGATAGATAGATAGATAGATAGATAGATAGATAGATAGATAGATAGATGGATGGATGGATGGATGGATGGATGGATGGATGGATGGATGGATGGATGGATGGATGGATGGATAGATGATTGGATGGATGGATGGATGGATGGATGGATGGATGAACAGATAGATAGATAGATAGATGGATGGATGAACAGATAAATAGATAGATAGACAGATGGATGGATGGATGGATGGATGGATGGATGGATGGATGGATGGATGGATGGATGGATGGATGGATAGATAGATAGATAGATAGATAGATAGATGGATGAACGGATAGATAGATAGACAGACAGATAGATAGATAGATAGATAGATAGATGGATGGATGGATGGATGGATGGATGGATGGATGGATGGATGGATGGATGGATGGATAGATAGATAGATGGATGAACGGATAGATAGATAGATAGATAGATAGATAGATAGATAGATAGATAGACGGACGGATGGATGGATAGATGGATAGATGATTGGATGGATGGATGGGTGGATGGATGGATGGATGGATGGATGGTTGGATGAACAGATAGATAGATAGACAGACGGACGGACGGACGGATGGATGCTCTATAAATAGAGATTTTTGCTGTATTTTACTTCTTGCATTAACCCTTTCAGAGCAAATGAATGAATACGAGATCATCCATCATCCATTTCACTCAGCTCTATAAACGTCCATCCAACTATTCAACTAAATAAAGCCTTTAAGAAATGATAATTAGCTATTCTTCTAATGAACAATCGTCATTTACATTTCTAACAAGCTTGTGACGCACAGCAGGAGCAAATAATCCTGATCTCCATTCGTGAGCGATCACTGTCCTGAGGAACACAAACACCATTCATGAGGCCGTCAGAGGACAATAGACGCTTTAGGAGGAGATAATTGAGCAGAGCAACAACAACTGAACTTTACATTCCCCTCAGGACCTCATTGTGCTCCAGTCAATGGCCTGTTGGTTTTACCAGCGGACTCTTCATCTGAACCGTTTGCAGATCCTCTCGATCTGGACCTTTAGAGATCCATCACTGATCTGTTTCTCTGAGAGAGGTCCAACATCGCTCTCTCACTCGTTCACAGGTGGGCAGCTGTCCAGTAAAGCGCCCTAGTGAGGGGACATGTGTCGCAGGTCATTTCCTATGAGAAAACAGACCATAAATCAGGAGGAAATACAGCTGTGTGCTAACCCACGCCTCACAGAATCACACGCTTTAACGGGAAAGAAAAGCTCGTGTTGTGTCTGGATTACCATAAATACGAGATGACGACTTGTTGGAAGTGTTAAAAAGAAAAATATCCACAATAATTCACAAGACTGAAAGAGTAACACCTCAAACACACTTCAGCCACAGTGTGGAGGGTTTGGAGAAACCCCGAGACGGATCGCGAGTCCTGCAGGACCGGAGCGGCTGGGGTGAATGTTGATATTCCAGGTGCAGGAGAGCGTTGGGCTCCTCACGCTGGATTACTCACCGCAACCCCCTACCTCAGCGCTGAATAATTACAGCTCGAGCTGTCCCACAAACTAATGGCTCTGACAGAACCCTGAAAGGTCACATAGCGAAATCCCTCAGAGGCTCTCGGGCTCTCTCGCTCGCTCTCTCTCTAGTGTTCGCTTGTTCAAACTTTGGCTTGAAGTGTGTTTCTTCAGGTTCATGTATCTTAAGTTCAGAAGCAAGATTCCTGTAGAGGGGTAACTAGCGATCGCTCTTTCATCAGTTTGCACTTATGAGGAACCAACTTTGTCTCCGTTTTTTTTCTCCTAAAATTCCTTAAGAGACTGAAAAACCCATATAACAGATGACAAGAGCACATATCAGACCAGATCAGACTATTCTGAGCATTTTCTCTTATAAATTTGTTAAAAAGTTTTGCTATATATATATATATATATATATATCGGTCAAAATTTTTAGATCAGTAATATTTTTTATGCTCAAAAAAGATAAATTATTATTTTCAATGTTGAAAACTGTCGTGTACCATTTCCCCCCAAAATTCTATGATGAATAGAAAGTTCAAAAGAACCGCATTTATTTAAAATATAATCTTTTCTAACATTATAAATGTCTTTACTGTAACTTTTGATCAATTTATCCTTGATGAATAAAAGTATTGTCTAATTTCTTTCCCCCAAAAATAAAAAATAAATTCTTACTGACCCCAAACTTTTGAATGGTAGTGATTAATGTTACAAAAGCTGTCCGTTTCAGATCAATTCTGTTCTTTTGAACTTTCTATTCATTAAAGAATCCTGAAATAAAAATGTAAAAAACTGTTTTCAACATGGATAATAATCATAAACGTTTCTTGAGCATCATATTATAATAATTTCTGTAGGATCATGTGACACTGAAGACTGGAGTAATGATGCTGTAAATTCAGCTTTGATCACAGGAATAAATTACACTTCACTATATTCACATAGAAAACCGCTGTTTTAAATTGTAATAATATATCACAATATTACTGTTTTTTTTTTGGTATTTTTTATCAAATAATTGCAGCCTTGGTGAGCAAAAGAGACTTCTTTTAAAAACATAAAAAATCTTACCGATCTAAAACTTTTGACCGGTAGTGTATATATACATGATTTTATGTTTATATTTTTACTGTTTGCATATATATATATATATATATATATATTGTATATATTTTTGTAAATATTTATAAATACAAATATATATATATATATATATATATAAAAAGCAATACTTTTTATGCATTTTAAAAGAAAAAAATGCTCAGATTTTCAAAGTCCATCAAATCCATCATATACAGTATATATATAATTCATTTACACTGAATCCAACAACAAATATATATATATATATATATATATATATATATTTAATTCATTAACACTAAATCCAAAAACAAATATATATATATATATATATATATATATACGTATATATATATATATACACACACACACACTGTATATATAGACTTTTATATAGAAGTTTAAAGTAACTGATTTCAGCTCTTTAAAGCTTTCACAGTCACTCACTTCTGACCCAGCGTTTGATAATAATCATTCTTGAGGTTTCGAAAGAAAAAAAAGTGTAATTTTAAACGAACCACATGACACATCAGAGCGGCCAATTCAGCGTCGTTACAACAGACCGTTGCATTCCTCGCTGATTTAACAAGCTCCAGTCCGTCAGGATCATAATTCCAGCAAATTCCAGGGAATATTACTCATAAGTGAGTGAAGCTCAGTTCAGTCAGACACGAGGAGATATCGCTGGAGATACACACACACACACACACAGTGTGCTCACAACTCATGCCTCCCTTAAAAGTCCCAGTGTTTGATATAAGACAGCAGGGAGTTGTGTGAGTCAGGATGGGATTCAGCGCTAATGGTGTGTTTCAGTAATGGATGTGTGTGTGAGTTTAGGTGATAGTCAGATCACACCCCCCGCTGATAAGTGCAATATCCCGTCTCCGTTAGTGTGACCAATGCCGAACAGATGTTCAGAAGCTCAGATCAGGATTCCTCCTGCCTCCCCAAATCTGCCCACAAACCCATTACATCTCACTTTATCAACATGTTATTAATGCACTGCTGTTGTATAAATGAAGGTGACTTGATCCCACCGCCCAGACATGTTTGTTAACAGCACGCTTTGATCCACCGGCCAAATGGTGTTTTTAGGAGACACTTGCGGTTTGACACCAGGACTGTAATGTAAACGTCCTCTCCGTTCTGTTGTTGAGCTCTTCTAACGTTTACAGCCACTTACATTGGTGGTTATAACAGTTTTAGTGTTGACACAGCAGTGCCTTTCTGTAAAGAAAGTCTGCAGACAATCAGTTAAAAGAACACCGAACACGAAGTTGACGGCAAATCTGAGCAAATAAATTGCACTGTGGATACAGACATGATTAAGAAGAACCAGCTAACTCAACTAGGGCTCGACCTTTAACCCTGTGTAAATGCTAAGGCCTAACATTGGCCCTGGGTTTCACAAACAAGGCTTAAGCGAAACCCAGACTAAAATGCATTTTTGAGCTGTTTTAAAGCTCTGCAGTCAATAACTTTATCCCTTAAAATCATCTTTGAACAACAAAATGACATTCTTCATGTGTTAAAATAGCTTGAATGTAACTCGACACCCTCATTTAGTATGCGCGGTTCTATGAATATGCAAATGAGCTCACTCACTCACTCAGGGATCAACTGGTTGACGATCACACGTTGATCTGATTGGTTACGAGGTCGTTTTTGCTGGGGTTTTTTTGTTAATTTTTGATGATAATTTACTCACCCCCATGTCATCCAAGATATTTATGTCTTTCTTTCTTTAGTCGAAAAGAAATGAAGGTTTTTGATGAAAACATTCCAGGATTTTCTCCATATAATGGACTTCAATGGGGTCCAAATGGTTCAAACGGTTCAAGGAGTTTCAGTGCAGCTTCAAAGGGCTTTAAATGACTCCAGACGATGAATAAGGGTCTTATCAAGCGAAACGATCACTCATTTAAAAAATAAACAACAAAGTTTAAGTTTTATAAGCTCAAATGTTTGCCTTGCTCTGTTCTGTGATGCGCATTCGTGACTCTCCTGTTCGAGGTCGTTAATCAAAATGAACGAATCATTTTCCGAGTCAATTTCGTTCGTTGAATGAACCAAATGACATGAAAAAAGATTCATTCATTTAAAGCCCTTTGAAACTGCACTGAAACTGTCTTTTGGACCTTGAACTGTTTGGTCCCCATTGAAGTCCATTATATGGAGAAAAATCATCAAAAACCTTCATTTCTTTTCAACTGCAGAACATCTTGGATGACATGCGGGTGAGTAAAGCAGAAAATACTCAGCAATGCTGTCGACTTATGAACTTTCACATGGTTTAAGTGTATTAAAAACACCACATACACACATAAACAACATTAAAAGCTGAATGCTGGTATATCTTAAAATAAGTCAGTGTCGCTGTTTAGTCTGAAGATGCACGTTTATAAAAGCTACTTAAATGCCCCTAATTGAACTAAGGCCTAATCCTGGCTTAATCTAAACCTCGCCTAGAGTTCAGTCCGTCACACAGACCCGATGTGAGCGAACACTCCCCAATGCAAAGACAAATAATCACAGAAGACTGTCTGCGTTACAATAAATGCATGTCCGGAGCTGTCGAACACGCCTGAACCGGCTCTAGGCCGCGAGCCAGCGCTTGTGAAACCGCCAGGGGTTTCTGCTATCAGGCGTTCGTCTGAAACATGTACGATTCCATCAGCGATGATGATCCGTCTGTATGACTGCGCATGAACCCACGGCTCTCTGCTGTCAAAAGTTCTTTAGGTATTAAAGGAGTATCATCCGGTTACTGCATCCCTTCAGGAATTCATTAAGTCCCGAATCAAAGCCAGTCAAGAGGCGCTACGGATACCCTTCACATTTCATCGCGGGGCGAGCATCTCCTGCTCCCAGCGGCCCGCCGATCTTTGATTTCAAAGCGTCTCGTGGCGTGTGATGGCCTTTCAGGAGACGCAGATTCTCTGATTTCACTCCGCGTAATTAGACGCCGCTTGATGCGTGATTGTCTCTGCTTGATGAAGGCCTTTTTCTACCCCTTCTTTTTTCCCCAGTGTTTCGAGCTGGTTGTTGAATCAGCCCGTTCAAGTTCAGTTCTTCAGTGGAAGTTACCATAGATGCTTAGATAATAAAATGCAAGGAAAAATGAAAAACAATGAGTTGATATACTATATGTGTACAGTGACTCGCACTTTTGTCTGAATATTAATAGCTTAGCATCTAGTGTCTTTGATGCTTGGATTATAAAATGGAAGAAAAATATTTTGGGGGATTGAAAGTAAATGAGTTGATATACTGAGGTTTTAGTCTGAATATCCATAGCTTAACATCTAGTGCATTAGATGGTTAGATACTGTATATGCACCGTTTTTGCATCGTACTTTTAAGTAATGTCGACTTGGAATAATTTTACTTAGAAATTAACAAGAAAACCTTTGTTTAATGAACTTAAATATTTGAGTTTACGCAACATTCTTTACTAAAAAATATATGCATCGCGTTACATGTATTTTTTTAAGTAAAGAATGTTACGTGAACTCAAATATTTAAGTAAATTCAGTGTAAAAGTTAATTTCTTGACCAAAAATGCAATAAGTAAAAAAAAAAAAAGTTAAGCTTACATTTTTCACATATGTGCTATGTCTCCAATTTTTGGCTGGAAAGGCATCCTGGGAAATTGCATTTATATCACGTGACTCGTATAGTTATGTAAAATGTTATGCTTGATTTACTTAATTTTGAAGCAATTATTATAGTAGTTGACATGACTTGTGTTTTTTTTTTTTCATTTTATTTATGCATACATTTAAGTTCACCAAGTAACTTAATATTTTTGTGTTGCACCGAGAGGTTGAAAAGTTATGAATACTTATTTTTTGTGTGTTTAAGTAATGGTTGTTCAGCCAACTAATCGTTTTTTAGAGTGAAAATGCCAGAAAACAGGGATGCATGATTTCGTAGATCCTCTCTTGACGATTCTCCAAAGAAAAACACACAACACTGTAAAAAACACCAACTCAACAACATCCACCCTGATTCTGAATCACAGCGAGCGATGCAGTTTACACAAGCAGCGGATTCACACTGAGACGCACACTCTCTCGACGCTCCAACTAGCCTCAGGGTCTCAAGCTGACAGCTTTCTTAGAGATGGATCTCCATTCAGGCTCTTAATAAACACCATCATTGAAATATCATGAAATATCATATGACATTGTGCAGTGGTTCTCAACCGTCTCAACCCAAAAACCGCATCTCAGGTGTGTTCTGATGATGTCAGAGAGCAGAAAAATTCAATGCTAAATGCTGAAACAAAAGCAGCTAAATCATGCATCTCGAGCAGCAAAATATAATTAAAAGCCTTATATATTCAAGTATTTATATATATATAAATATATATATATATATGAACACACACACATATATTATGGGTTATTTCAACCCAAAATTGGGTCAAATATGGACAAACCCAAATGTTGGTTTAAAAATGTAATTAAAAAATCTACAGTTGAAAGTGAAAGTTGAAGTTGGGTTAAAATTTTTAATTACATTTTTAACCCAACATTTGGGTTTGTCCATATTTGACCCAATTTCGGGTTAAAACAACCCAGCATTGTTTACAGTATATATAATTTTTGATATACATTGTAAAGTGTAAGTACTTCGTACTTTATATATATTAAAGTAAAAGTAGTAATATGTAAAATAATAATATAATATATAAAATTCAACTATTTATTTTATGTTTTGCTGTTCTAGCTATATATATATATATATATATATATATATATATATACACTTCTCAAAAAAATAAAGGGAAAACTAAAATAACACATCATAGATCTGAATGAATGAAATAATCTTATTAAATACTTTTTTTCTGGTTTTTACTTTTTAAGTGTTGTTTAAGTGTTCCCTTTATTTTCTTTGAGCAGTATATATTAAGTGAAAAAATATATATATATAAATCTCAAAAAAATAATAATATAAAGAGATAATGTAATATAATATTATATAGAGATAAAATAATGTAATCTAATATTTAGACACGTTAGCATGGGCAGGTTGTGTGACGCCTCATCCTCAAACACCACAAACAAATCTACACAGTGTAAACGTTACGACCCAGACGACATTAAATGCGGGTTTAGTGTTGTGTTGTAAAACAGAAGCAATAGAGAAGCACTGGAACAGTGTGTGCCTGTTTGTGGAGTGATTGAGTTCCTCTAATTAGGAGACAGTAGTGATGATCAATCATGAAATCACAGCATCGACTTCTAAACAGTCAGTTTTGTGATAAAGGCCGGCAACCCTGCGATCTGATTGGTTAATGAAGAAACACACAGTGATATTTAGTTCAGCAACAGCCATACACACAGGTCCAATGATAGACAGTCTGCAACTGATCCGATGGACGGTTAAAAGTTTGCACTAATGGCTCAGCCAGAGGTGTTTATAAAGCATAATGTGCTAAACCCGGGGGATTCAAACTGAGGAAACATCTCAGCAAATAATGTTTTGTTGACGGTCAGGTTTAACAATAAGAAGATAATAAAACTCCAGCAGTATCTTTAGTCCAAACTGCGCTCAGAATAAAACAACACACGTTTTCAGGGGTCAGCGACTCACAATGGAGGGACTTCTGAGGAGCTCGACTTCCCCGGGATTTCTTGACCTATTGACAGCGGACTGACCTTATATACTCCTGTGAGAAAGCCTATTGTGCTCTGGAGTCTTAGCAAGACAAACAAGAGTTCCCCGCGGTCTCAAAGACAATCCTGAGCGAGGAAAGTCCTTGTGCTCATCATGCACACTTTCATTTTAAAACCCTGGCTGAGAGAAACGTTTAAATGCTTTATGCCGGAAAAATTCCAGCTTCCCGATGTTTCTCTTCAACATTAATGAGCCGAAGTTTGGAAATTGTTCCCGAAATTCCTCCACAAATAGCCTGAAACTATGCGCCCGACTCCAGACATCTGGCATGAAATGAAAACAGCTTTATTCAGGGTTCGTTCACCTGGCTTTATTTCTCGTCGGTGTTAATTGGTGAGGATGTGAAAGCGGACTCTTTCTCTCCCTCTTGTCTTAACTTCTGAATCGTCTCTGCGGGGAGTTTTACTCAGTTTCCATTCAGGCCTTCCATGCGCCCTGCGGTATTTTCAGCTCCTCCGCTTTCGCACCATTGGCTTCATTAAATTCTTCTCCAATGAGAAGGACAAGAAAAGGGCTGACGGACCCTGAGAGAGCGGGACGTGTGAAAAAGGCTCCGGGGGAGATGAAAGAGGCCCCTGTGGCCCCGGGGCCCCGGTGACCGTCAGCTCGGCCGGACCTGAATAATCCTGAATGGGCCCGTCGTTCTTTCACATCCTTTTCAACCTCTTTATCCTGACTGCTAGAACTCTTCATCGCGCACAATGGCAAATGCACTAAAACTGTTTTCTCATGCTAATGGATGTGAACTCACTCCCACCGAATGCTTTTTGCTTTTCCTCCAGGATTTAAATGGGCCAATTAGAGGCTGTTATTTCTCCTCGTCCTCTATATCTCAGAGTTTCTCCTCTCTTTTTCGAGTGAATTGCACGTTTTATCAGCGAATCCTCGCGCCGTAACGGCCACAGAAATTGATTGTAAGTATTTCAGGAGGAGAAAGCAGAGTAAACAGAGAGCCTGAAGAGCAAACATCAGGTCTTTCAACTCTCAACAGCTTGAACTTCTGTTTGCATTCATTATCCTCTGCTGGATTATTCACTCTCTATTGTACTATTTACTTAGCTCATTTCTACAAGAAATGACTGTTTTAATGACTATATATATTATTTTTTATTTTTTAAATCCCCTCGCAATAAAATTTAAAACTTCAGAAGGAAATTAAAATGCACAGTGAGATGACTGGACTGTGTGATGATCTAATGCATGGATGAGTGGATGTGTTGAGGATTGGCGCCTGGCACCTTCTGATCGCATCTTCCCCCATATGGATCAAATTGCAGCAGAATGTTTGAGATTCCAGTGTCAGGAGTCAAACAAGAGTCGAAAAGCCATTCTATTCTATTCTATGGTCCATCTACGCAATTTCCCTCCAAAATAACTCCATTTGAAACAGTTTTGTGCGTCGAACAAAAGTTGAACAAAAACTACAACACAAATGTTTGAAATGCTCATTAAACACGCGCGTGCACGTAAATCACTCACCAGCTCTGAGGAGTGAATCAAACTCGCTCAAACACGATCAAACTCTTTCTTCACTGGAAACTTTCTGGCTCCAGAAAACAGAAGCGCGTCCCACGAACATCCATCAAATCACGAGCGGAGATCTTCACGAGGAGCAGCGGGTCTGAGGCGAGAATCATTCAGAAAGTTCACTTTCGGGATTCTTCTTTAACTTTTACGGTCCATCAGTGAGAATGAACGCGTGAAGTTTTCATCATCTGAGCGCGCGACGACAACAACAACAACAACGGCGAGCGCGCGCACGCGGAATCAGATTAGCAGAAGTTTGGGAAATAAAAACAACACAAGAGTTTGAGAGCGACTGTTTGCGGTGAGACCCTCGGGTGATCTGTTTTCAATGCTCTCTCTCTCTCTCTCTCTCTCTCTCTCTCTCTCTGATGGGTCGGGCTTCACACTGAACTGATCGCGTCGGACTAAACTTACATCAAGTTTTCTACAAGGTCATCCTAGAAGAAATCAAAGATAAAACACTTTATTTTACACTGTATGTTGGCTATAATTACATGCAAATACCCTTCAAGCAAATAAAACCTAGTAATAAACCATTATAGTAAGTACAAGTTGTAAATTCATATTACTTAGTTCTAATAATTACACTGTGACTCCTTCAAATAAAGTGTAACTGAAAATGAAATCAAGTTTTGTTAACACTTTATTTAACATGTCTTTGTTATACATTTAGTTATTGAGTAATATGTTTAGTTGTAATAGAGTTTGCTTGAGGTTTAGTTGCATGTAATTATACATGTATACATATACAAAATAAAGTGTTACACAATTTTTTGGGGGGGAAATATGTGAGTAGCATTTAATTTATTTAGTATTTATTAAAATGTGTATTTTATTGTATTATTAGTTCTTAATTCAAATCTAACTAATCGTTTCTTTTCTATGATTCTTTACCGAAATACGCAAGTGCTGAAAAGAAAACAGAGCATCAGTATCGATGCGTTTCGTCCCAGATCTCCAGCTCACATCAGCCTCATTCATCACTTCAGCTGACCGGGGATCTGTATTTACAATAGAAAATGGAAATGGGGTCAAAACTAATTCATGTGAAGTTTGCGGCAGATAAAAAAAAAACAATTTATTACGCTTAATTAACGCACTTAGACATGAGCTGCTATGATACAATAAATTATTCTTAAATCACCATTAGTGGCTTATTTTAGAAGCTACACACTTATTAAACTCTGACATCACATTAATATACAGGCTATTGTACATATTAACATGATGATCCACATTTCAAGGTGTTCATGTGGTTGAAAAGCCTTCATTATTATTTTCACTCGACAGAAAAGACAAATCTGAAGTTAAACAGTGTAATTGGAAACATGTCTGATCAAACTAATAGCAGCAACGGACACTGAATATGTGTTTATTGTACTATATTAATGAAGAAATATTTTACATATGAGCTTGTTTATGGAACCTGAACTACAGATTTAAGGTGTTTTAAGCTAGATATAAACTTTAATTCTACAGAAATTTTAGTGCCAGGTGTATGACCTCTCATCCAGGAATCTTTAATATGATTTTTGAGACGTGTGTGTGTGTGTGTGTTATGAAGAGACTAGAAGCTTTTGCACACCGTACAGCCCTAATAATGACATCACTGCTCATATGATCACACACACACTGCCAGCAGTTATAACACTGTGTTTAGTGATCATGCAACTAAGATTTTTCCATTTTGGATACACTCGTTTAAAACAAGACATCACGCATTTTGGAGAATTATGAATGCAATATAAGAGAACTTAAAAAAAAAATCCAATAACATCATATTTCCATTATAAAAAGGTATTAAACCGAAACATTTCCATGAATGTTGTAACAAGCTATTGCATGTGTTTGTAATATTGTAATTGTTTATTCATTTCAAACCTATCTTTACATTACTTTAGCTCATAAAAATAAGTTATTGTTTCATAAGTTAGTTTACGATAAATGACTTTTACAGCCAAGTTGAACTTGTATTTATAAAAAAAACCATGAAGGCAGATACTGATACTGTTTTTTTTTTTTTACAGTATAATAACTATTTATAATTATTTTACAATATGTATATCAGCTATAAAGCCTGTAAAAGGCAGGCCGATTTCAAATGTGACAACATGCCCCATATAGTTTTGTCCTTAGCAATAATGGTGGAAATGGCTTTTTTAAACCAGAAATTGACTTTCAGAAATATATATATTTACTTGAGTAAAAAAAAAGTGTGACTATAGCCCCAGTCACTACTGCGACAGCTCATTTACTTCATCTATTATTATTATTAAAATACTTTTTGACAGTAAAATGAAGTAATATGAAAAAAAAAAAACACAAATGACTTTTCTGATGATGTATTTTATGAGTTTTAGATCAAATTGTCATTGCTCACCCACCCAACACTCGTCTTCTGAGATTTCTGACCTTTTCCTTGTCATCTGCTCAAAACATTTCTGACAGCAAAGAAAATCCATCAACATCCTCGAAACCCTCCTGCGAGAGTCAGATTTCACCACACGAGCCTGCTGTAATGCGACAGCGCCATCGTGTGTTCACAACCAGCCGGCGCGTGACGTCAGCAGGAGAGATGAAGAGAAGTTAAACTAGCAAACTCTTCATCAAATCATACTCAAGTCAACAGATCCATTGACTTGAACAGACATAATCATCTAGAACCTTTCAGACCGCTTCCATTGTGTCGCATCTAGATGAAAATAAAGAGATTTAGAGATTCATTCACAATTAATTGAATGTGATTAAGCAAACCACAAACTGCATGCACAGCGAAAGGATGTATTCGTAACATTTAAAGTCCCACTGTGGTGAAACTCAAGCTTTTAATGTTGTTTATGTGTGTATGTGGTGTTTTTAATGTGTGTAAGTTCATAAGTGGACAGCATTGCTGAGTATTTCCTCCTTAAAACGGCAGTGAACCAAAGACAGTCTCAAAAACACGGTTAAAAATCGCTGGTTTTTCTGACGTCACAAACGACCTTGTAACCAATCAGAACAACGTGTGATCGTCAACCAGTGGATCTCTGAAAGAGTGGGGCGGGGCTCATTTGCATATTCATAGAACCGCGCATACTAAATGAGGCAAGGGTGTCGAGTTATATTCAAGATATAAGGCATACAGTAATTTTTTTCAAAGAAAAATCTTTAAATATGTAATTTTGTTGATCAAAGATGAGTTTTAAGGGATTAAATTATTAACTACAGGGGGGCTTTAAGATTAGTTAACTACGTTATGAAATTACGATTAACAATACTTCCACAGCATTTATCAATGTTAATTTTAACATTTGGGATACAAATAAATTGTTTAAATCCAAAGTGTTAATGAACCGTATGAACAATTAAATCTTTATTAAAGCATGCTTTACTTTATATTAACGAATGAGGCCTTATTGTAAAGTGTTGTGCAACTTTTTCCATCTTGTGAGTGTTTCACAGAAACGTTATCTTCGGCCCACATGCTGGATGACCTTTGACCTTTAATATCCGCAGTATTCCCAGAGCGGCTTCCCATTCCAGAGGTGTATTAAATCAGATATGCTGTGCTCATAATGAAGGCCTCATCCCGGCGTTGACCCCGGTGACCTCTGGGTTTCATATCTAATTGATTTAGATTGGGCGGTCTAATGGATGACGTCTCTGCACGCGTCCCACTGTACGGGTGGGCTTTGACATGATCTCACATCACAGGCATCGCGATCCATGTGCAAAACGCCCTAATACAGCCAGATGACACAACGATCTCACACGATGAAGATCTTCATGCAGTGGATTGACTTTCAGGAACATCGTCCCCACAAAACAATCCCACAGATTCAAACCTTTACTGATCTTCCTAAAATCATAGTTTTGCTCTCCTCTGATTCGCTGAATCATGTTTATACCAAAGTATCTGATGCTCGGACCCATAACTGCTTTATAACTGTTTTATTCGGTTCTTTGCTGCATATATTTACAAAATGTTATTGTGATGTACATCAGTAAGCTCTGACTTGACTTTGACTTTGACATTGACTTGACTTTGGCATGACATGACTTTGACTTTGACTTGACTCTGACTTGACATTGACTTTGACTTGATTCTGACTTGATTTTGACTTGACTCGACTCTGACTCTGACTTGACTTTGACTTTGACTTTGACTCTGACTCTGACTTGACTTGACTCTGACTTTGACTTGACATTGACTTGACTTGATTCTGACTTGACTTTGACTTGACTCTGACTTTGACTCTGACTTGACTTGACTTGACTTGACTCTGACTTTGACTTGACATTGACTCGACTCTGACTCTGACTTGACTTTGACTCTGACTTGACTTGACTTGACTCTGACTTTGACTTGACATTGACTTGACTTGATTCTGACTTGACTTTGACTTGACTCTGACTTTGACTTGACATTGACATTGACATTGACATTGACATTGACTTGACTTGACTTGACTGGACATTGACTTGACTCTGACTTGACATTGACTTGACTTGATTCTGACTTGACTCTGACTTGACTCTGACTTTGACTCTGACTTGACTCTGACTTGACTCTGACTTGACTTTGACTTGACTTGATTCTGACTTGATTCTGACTTGACTTGACTTGACTCTGACTTGACATTGACTTGACTCTGACTTGACTTGACTTGACTCTGACTTGACATTGACTTGACTTGATTCTGACTTGACTTTGACTTGACTCTGATTTTGACTCTGACTTGACTCTGACTCGACTCTGACTCTGACTTGACTTGACTTTGACTTTGACTTTGACTTTGACTTGACTCTGACTTGACATTGACTTGACTTGATTCTGACTTGACTTTGACTTGACTCTGACTTTGACTTGACTCTGACTTGACTTTGACTTGACTTGATTCTGACTTGATTCTGACTTGACTTGACTTGACTCTGACTTGACTTGACTTGACTTGACTCTGACTTGACATTGACTTGACTCTGACTTGACTCTGACTTTGACTCTGACTTGACTCTGACTTGACTCTGACTTGACTTTGACTTGACTTGATTCTGACTTGATTCTGACTTGACTTGACTTGACTCTGACTTGACATTGACTTGACTCTGACTTGACTTGACTTGACTCTGACTTGACATTGACTTGACTTGATTCTGACTTGACTTTGACTTGACTCTGATTTTGACTCTGACTTGACTCTGACTCGACTCTGACTCTGACTTGACTTGACTTTGACTTTGACTTTGACTTTGACTTGACTCTGACTTGACATTGACTTGACTTGATTCTGACTTGACTTTGACTTGACTCTGACTTTGACTTGACTCTGACTTGACATTGACTTGACTTGATTCTGACTTGACTTTGACTTGACTCTGATTTTGACTCTGACTTGACTCTGACTTTGACTTGACATTGACTTGACTTGACTTGACTGGACATTGATCTGACTCTGACTTGACTTTGACTTGACTTGATTCTGACTTGACTTGACTCTGACTTTGACTTTGACTTGACTTGACTCTGATTTTGACTGACTCGACTATGACTTGACTTGACTTTGACTTGACTTGACTTGACTTTGACAATGAGGATGCTATCAGTAATGATGAGACCAGCAGTGAGTTATGGGAAATATAGTTTATGAGGGAATGACAATAGTCTGATGTACAGTGCCCTCTAGTGGCTCTCAAGGGCACTCCAGCTGGTGGCCGTTACAATAGGCTTAAATTTGGTCAAACAAACGCTGCCTTAATGCAGATTGGTCACAGAACACGAGAGGGTGAAGTAGAGCGAAACCGAAGCGGAGATGTTGGTTCTCACAGCTTCAGGAAGTGTGTGTTTAGTGAGACAGTGGCTGTGATCATGAGTGTCAGGTGAATAGATCTGGCTGTTGGACGGCTCTCATCCGTTCCCCCACAGAGACTCACAGCGGCTCATCCTGACCCTCTCAGCGGCCCTGGGGTCAAAGCCAGCTGTGCACTGGGCCAGAACCCAACTGACAAGCACTCGAGTCTTTACTAATGTCTGCTCTGGATTATAAAAAAATATAATTTTCACTTTTTGCTTGATAGATGGGCAACTACAGGACTGAAAATCTTTAAGACTTAAGTTCTGTTTACATTAAAAAAAATGGATCCTCAAGCTCAGACAGGTTATATTCAAAATTGTCAATTTTCTTCTAATTTTCTGACTGTTTTATCATTAAAACTCAGTAATTAAAATATTATGATCATATAATTTAAATTATGAATAAATATCAATAATTACTTATGTTATATAATATTAAAATATGTAATGTATATTACCAGAAATAAATATTATTATTAATAATAATGATAATTAATATTTTATTTAATACTAATATTTTAATTAGTGGAATATTAGTAGATTTTAATGTAAATTTAACAAAATAAAATATTATTAATAACAACAATTAATAATTTAATTCATTAAAATAATATTATTATGTGAATAATTCATCAGTATATGTAATTTCACAAAAAAACTAAATATTATTATTATTATTAACTATAGTTAAGCTGCTTGATCTGAAGTACTTGGTGACGTCATTTCCTAATAATTAATATCTTTATTATTAAGAAATTAGTTTCCTTTTCAGTGCTTCAGACCAAACACCAACACAGAGACACTTTTACCATTTTATTAATATTAGTGAAGTGGGGCAAGTTTGAGAGAGAGAGAGTGTGTGTGTGTGTGTGTGTGTGTGTGAAGGATTAAAGATCAGTGATAAAGACGGCCTTGAGTGTGTGGAAGCTTCACAGTCGGGATCACCGGCAGATCTTCCGCTCAACTCATTGTTGGAGCTCACAGGCCGAGAGAGAGTTTAACCCCCGTGACTCCACTTCACCACACACACACACACACACCAGCCAGACATCACAGCTCGAACATCAGAATCTGGAATACTTCCAAACATATCCTCACTGTGCTCTAGGTCTCGGTGCGTGCAGAGATGGTGCAGTCCTGTAGGGGGCGATACAACAACACACAACTCACTCATCACACAACAACACACTTATTATGACAGCACAGCTCATCACAACACATTGCAGTGAGGTTCACAAGAGCAGAAACTCAAGTAGAAGCACAGTTTTAAAACAACGAAACGAGATGTTTGGAAACAGAAACAAGACTATGGAGATTCCCCTCAGCATATACTGTCAAATAAACAGACCCGCACTGTAAAACAAGTGAAGGTGAAAGAAACATTTCAAACAGTAATATGATGTGACTTCACACTACCTTACATGCTCTAAGAGTCAACTTTAGTTTTATATAAAAAAAGCTAATTTCACTAAAAATATTAAATTCATTGTGTCATAGACTACATAATTTCGGGGATTTCTAACACAGTCTCATCCCAAAAAGTCATATAACTGACGTTTTGGGACGTATTTTGACCATATGTCAATATCCGCCTTTTTAGGGTCCCCTTAAACGTCGGTAGATGGCGATCCCGGGCCGTCATACAACTGACGCTTTACCTCTAACGTCAGTTAGAGTTAGGATCCCATAACCTCATCTACCGACGTTTAAGGGGGCCCTAAAAGGCGAATATTGACGTATGGTCAAAAGACGTCCCAAAACGTCAGTTATATGAGGTCTTGGGATGAGACCGGGTTGGGATTTCATATGATTTATTTGGGCAGATTCCATTTAAAGGTACAATATGCAAGATTGTTACGCCACCAGGGGTCGCTAACCTCTTACAATAACAAAGGCGTATATTAATGACGTATAATCCTCATTAATTCACCCCAAAAGTGAAAATTAAGTCAGTAATTACTCACCCCCATGCTGTACCAACCCTGTAAGACCTTCGTTCATCTTCGGAACACAAATGAAGGTATTTTTGATTAAATCATATGCAACACTCGCGTCTCTATGTCGAAGTTAGTCGCGGACGTGGAGCTCTCGGCATCTGGAAACTTGTTGATTTTCGTTTTAGTCCTCTTTTTGTCTCAAAGTCCGCTTGTCCTGGTCCATAACGTTTGAACATTGTTATATGATAATAATGTTTGATTTTGTTTATGTTTAAATATCATTCCACATGGAACACTGGATGTACTGTAGTCATGGCAACAGCAGAATGGTGTCATGCTGTTCCTGGAACCTGGACTGACCTCTTAAATCTCGCTTCTGCATCTCTGTCAAACATTTGTCAGCTCTTTCCGACAAAAAGAGCCTCTAAAAGGTCTTCCTGTCCATTTTACTGGCTGTGTGTAACAAATAAGGGTCATTGTCACAGGGCGTAAAACTGGCTGGATCTGAATGAGCACTTCAAACGGTGGGAAGACAGAGGTCATGTGGGGCCGATTCACAGGAGACTGTAAACGCAGAGCAGACACACTGATCCCAGCACATTTATAATGCGCACATGATTCAATGTTATGAGAAAACATATGCAGTATGCATTTAAAAAAACACAAATGTCTTCAGTGTAATGAGAGACAGTTGGTGTTATTGAACACTAGGTGGCGCTAGAGACGCAGGTCCTGATCAAAGTTTGATGCTGAGACAGACTTTTAACTTGAATGACCGAAGACAAAATTGAGCACAAAAAAATTCAGAGGTTTTTTGAACATTGTTGACCCGTGTGCTACAACTGAACACATTTTTGCTAGAAAGATGGAAAAACTTATAATCATTATTGTGAGTAATTGAAAAAAAAAAATACTTTTGTGAGCATGTGTGAATTTGGGGATTAAATATAACAGTAAATTGCATGTTATATATATATATATATATATATGTATGTATTTGTATATTTTTTTACTTTTGTTTATCATTTGTGGATTTATAGACATTTCCAAAAAGCGGTTCGTATCTGATTTCAGTGAACTTCAGGGAACACAGTTCATCTATTTTCTTCTTAAAGTATGGCTTCAATTAAACACACACACACACACACGGGCATCATTGTGGCCCTCTGGAGAGTGTGTTGTTCAAGACCCCTACGACTAAACAAATTGACGAGTGACCTCTTGCTCTGGTGTGTTTACCCATGACAGGTGTATGAATCACAGCTCTGCTCGCTCATCGCACAGAACAAACCTTTAATGATCCTGCCAACATGCTGCAAATTACAGACACTCGATGACAGAACAATGCATATGAAACTGAAAAAAACAAGTTAAATGTACAGGAGAGTTAGTTAACCGGAAAATAAAACAGAAACCGTTTCATACGTCTGGCCTTTCAATTACACAACAGTGTTTTGGGGGACTTTTGAAAACGTGAGCAAGTAAAAAGTGCAAATTATTGAAAACCTAACCCTATTTTTAATACTAAAATAACACTTAACGGAGCGATTCTGTTAAAATCAAAAGCACAACATCCTAAATGAAATTAATCAATGCCACAAAATAAAAAAAATATAATAATAATAATAATACGAAGCAAAAGGATACAAAAAATGGAACATTCTAATGTTAAACTTGAATGATATATTTAGATTGTGTACAATTAATGTTAGTGAAACAATTCACTTTTTATAAAAAAAACTTTTGCTGATAATTTACTCGCCCCCATGTCATCCAAGATGTCCAGGTCTTTCTTACTTCAGTCGAAAAGAAATGAAGGTTTTTGATGAAAACATTCCAGGATTTTCTCCATATAATGGACTTCAATGGGGTCCAAAAGGTTCAAGGTCCAAATGAGAGTTTCAGAGTTTCGTGACTCTCCTGTTTGAACTCGTTCATCAAAACGAACATCTTTTTTCGTGTCATTTGGTCATTTTGATGAACGAGTTCGAACAGGAGAGTCACGAACGCGCATCACAGAACAGAGCAAGGCGAGCATTTGTGCTTATAAAACTTAAACTTTGTTATTTATTTATTAAATGAGCGATCATTTCACTAGATAAGAGCCTTATTCATCATCTGGAATCGTTTAAAGCCCTTTGAAGCTGCACTGAAACTCTCATTTGGACCTTGAACCGTTTGGACCCCATTGAAGTCCATTATATGGAGAAAAATCCTGGAATGTTTTCATCAAAAACCTTCATTTCTTTTCGACTGAAGAAAGAAAGACATGGACATCTTGGATAACATGGGGGTGAGTAAATCATCAGCAAAAGTGTTTTTAAAAGTGAACTACTCCTTTAAGGATTTGTTTTATTCATTATCATGTATTAATAGTTTTATTGTTTAATGATGGTGTATATCCAGAGCAATACGCCTCACTGTCCAACCATTACAAAGAAACCATTTTGAATGTGAAAAGTTGTTCCATTTCACTAATGTTTGAATAACTTTACTCACATTTCCACAACCAAACTGGGATGTGTGGAAAACGACCACTTTACCGATGATAATGGGGACATTCTTTTGGTTTTGTCTTGCCGTCGCGTCGCCGGCTCTCTGCGTAGACGGGGTGTGAGGCTCTTTGTGAAGTGTTCTGCGACATGAAGGGCTACGACCTCTGACCCCCCCCTCTCATATCTGGCCCCTCTGCACTTCAGGGCCAAGAGCCTCCCGGACCGCCGTATGATTTATTCACCAGCTCTTGCTGTGGCCTGGCTTTGTGACCCCCCTCCCATTGTGTGTGTGTGTGTGTGTGTGTGGAGAGGGTTGGGGTTCGGAGCGTGAACACACAGCCGGTCGTGTCCGCCGTGTTACACTGACTCACGCTCGCAGCTTTGTTGTCGGTACGGAAGAGTCGCCCATCTGGACCCGTTCCTCTCCAAAGCTGCAGAAACACTCAGAGTCGAGTCTGATTATCCCGTGTTTCAGTTCTGTGTCCTAGTCATGTGTGTTCAGGCTTTCACTCTTTGCTTTGGTTCAAATCTCTTATTTCACTGTCAGTATCCAGGTATTAAAGCAGGTTTTTGTGGTTTGACATTGCATAATGTAATTGAGTATTTGACGGATGAAATACGCACTGTGCGTCTCCTCTGACTTTGAGCCAAGGAAAGGACACTGTAAAATCATTATTAACATATTTACATGCTGGATGAAGCCAAGCTACAATACATTATCAAACTCTGTTAGTTTGCAAAAATCAGATTGCATGGTGCGATTTTACTCTGACTAAAGTGTTTATGTGATATGATAAAAAGACAAATTATTGCATGCATGATTGTTTGACACTATAATGCATAATTGTAATATATCTGACGTTGTGTGTTTTTGACGTTTGGTGCAAGCACACGATTCTGAGTGTAAATGTGAAGTAATTAACATGCTGGATGAAGCCAAAATCACGTCCAGCTTTTCAAAAATCAGATTCTGACTTTGACTTTTGACTGAGTGTTTGCACTAGAGGAGCGCGGGACACAAAGTAACGCGGGCTAGTTGTAACACGCTTGTTTTAAATACTTCCGCACATGCTAGCATGACGAAACTTGGTGTATTTAGGCTACTACTTGCCATATCAACACTTTATAGAGAATAAAATCGCGCCAAAATTCCGAAATCTTTGTAAGATATCAATGAACGTTTATTTACCATAGCAAAAGTAGCCTACATTAATTTTTCATCTCTATTTTTGTATTTATTTAAAATTAGACAAATCTGATATTATTTTAATTACATGTAGTTTTTAGTTGTTTAACAGTTGATATCGTTCTTTAATGCTTCGCTATCTAGCAGAAGACACTAGCAGGGTTTAAACCTCAGTTGTGCAGGCAGGGCATGTTGTCACACTGTGTTAGAAATATGCTATTATATTCTATACTTTTATGAATTCTATTGAGAAAACATGAGAAACCTGTAAATAATGACTGAGAGCCAATGTTCAGAAATGATGAATTATTATTTTGTTTTGAACTATGCTGTATAGCTGTGTTTTCCCCGGTGTGATTGTTGTCAAAATCAAAAATTTGAATATTTTTAATTATTTAAAAAATGCCATTATTTTAAATGAAAACGTTAATAATTGTATTTTATTAAAAACATATTTTGGTTTGACTTGTATATGTTTTTGATTAGATCAGATAGCATTTTAAGCTGTCACATGGGGACAATGTGCCCCTCACATGTTACAATGCACCCCACCTATGGGGCATGTTGTCACATTTCACTTCCATTCTTTCAGGGTAAATCAAGAAAAAAGCATGCACTGTGTTAATAAAACAAAACCACATAAATTGTACTAGACATGTGGGAAATGAATGCGGGAAAAAATAAATACTACGTATCCACAAGTTTCCGAGGGGCGCTCCTGTACAAAATAAAGTGGGTGAAACTTCCGGTGAGGCGGCGGAAGTAGCATTCCAATGGTATTTTGTGTGTTAGTTAGCCAAGAGGCTAGCTGTTTTTCGGAGAATTATTTTACTATTTAAAGACGCAAATCTTTATGAGAGATGTCGTTACGGAGCTCAGGGACAACATGTGCTGTTCGCGGTTGTATGTATAACAGGACTAAACTAATTTAGTGGCTTAAACGGGGATGTTTTGAACATAAGCTGAAAACGAAATCAGAGTGATCCAGCCAACGACTGTAGTTTCCATCATCTCCCAAAAGACGACGAATCTTCCTGTGTACATTTGTTTAAATTTTTGATATTCTATAAACTCTATCAGCATGTGATTGGCTGTTCTCTACTGATGTTACACCTAAACTCAGGATCAAAGCCTGTGTTGACAGAATACCAAATGTGCCAGTTAATGTATTCGAGCAGCACATTCATTTATAATTTTGAATAAACTCCAAAGCACAATGACTAAGTGTGTATTTTTTATTTTAATTGTTTGTCAGCTCGCACAACTGTCTGTCACCATGCCTTGATGAGTATTGATTATTAATAATGTTATTATAATACTCCCAATCAACTACTGCAGAGGGTAAAGGTACTGTTATTTCACGCTTTTTAATTTCGTTGAGGTTGTGTTCCCACATCGTTAACTAGTTTGGATCGCTATAACTTGAATGACTGTCAGCTGTTGAATGAACGAGTGTCAAGCATGTCAAATCGCGCTTTGTTTACTTCCAACCAGAAGTCGCGCCCACTTTTGACGCAAGGCCTCATGGGGCGTAGGAAACTTGTGGATAAACCATTAGGAGATTTACACAAACTGAGAAAGTCAAAAAGTGTTAGGTTGTGCCCCGCTCTCCCCTACATACTGTAATTAAAAGACAATTATTGCATGCATAATTGTTCACTCTTAGAAGAAAAGGTTCTATCAGCGCTACATATTTGGAACCCCTAAAAGGTTCTACACACTCTTAAAAAATGGTTCCTCTGGATTCTATATAGAACCCTGGGGTTCCGTACTTGGCCAATAGAACCTTTTACCAAAAAAAAAAAAGGTTCTATATAGAACCATTGTGGAGTTCCATATATGAAGCGGGGGATGGAACCATTTCTGGTTCTAAATAGAACCATTTCTTCTAAGAGTGTTTGACATTGTATAATGTAATGCATAGTTAAATATTGCTTTAGTCCGACTGACTGAACTAATGCAGATGTGAGTCCTAGCAGCAGGTGTTACAGTAGATTTAGACTTCAGTTTCATTATGTTACTGATGTATTTGGTTTGGATTCACCATGAACATTTGTCCGTCACGGAGTCGCATTGCTAGAAACCCAAAGAATGCGATCTGCTCTCTGAAGGCAATTGATTCTGTGTGACCAAAAGCACATAATCCGTCATTAATTAACGGTTCACTTCTACCGGTTAGAACAGGTTGCAAATGTGGATATTTGTAGTTTAGTTTTATATTATCTGATGATTTTAAGCTGCATTGTGTGGTGTGTATCTTGTTAGAACAGATTGCAAAAGCAATTTGCAATGCTGGCTTTCACACTCGGTGTGTACCAAAAAAAAACTCATAAAACACCTTAACGTTCATGCATTTAGCAGATGCTTTTATCCAAAGCAACATGCATTCCCTGGGAATCCACTTCATGACTTTGGCAACGCACATCTCTGCGAAAGCACTTTCAATGCAAAATGGCTCCAAGCTTACGAAAACACAAATTCTCAAGTAAACAAATCTTCTGCATCTCATTGGTGGAGACTCAAAGGTGTGCTTGGACGTCACATGTTCACATAAACGCGAGCGAAGACTCTTGGTCAATGGCAGCTCATCTCTTTTGTGCGAGCTGTGAAACCGCTGACTGGGGAACGTGAGAAGGAAAGAAAGGTGAGCGCGCTGGGACGTCCCGTACGTGGCTCCTCCTTTTGTTCTCCGGTCTCCTCTTGTTCGGCGAGGAAGGCCTCAGAGACCGCGGGCCTGAAGAAAACCTTTGGGCTAATCGAGACTCATCTCTGTAACCTCTGTGTCACCTCTCCTCCTCCCGATCCAAACGTCACACCTGCTTTCATGAGCTCTCCTGTGAGGACTCGCTGTACGCTGCTTATCTGCCCGACAAAACCAACAACAACAACAACTGCGTTATTACCTGGGAGAGGACGGATGTCGGCAGGAAAACCTCGTCTCCTCAGCATATCAGACCTGTCAGGAACACAGATCATTTAAAGGAGTAGTTCACTTTTAAAAACACTTTTGCTGATAATTTACTCACCCCCATGTCATCCAAGATGTCCATGTCTTTCTTTCTTCAGTCGAAAAGAAATGAAGGTTTTTGATGAAAACATTCTTTCTCCATATGTACATTTTAGGTACTAATATGTACATTTTACGTGTTAATATGTACATTTTACGTGTTAATATGTACATTTTAGGTACTAATATGTACATTTTACGTGTTAATATGTACATTTTACGTGTTAATATGTACATTTTAGGTGTTAATATGGACATTTTAGGTGCCAATATGTACATTTTAGGTTCTAATATGTACATGTTAGGTGCTAATATATACATTTTAGGTGTTAATATGGACATTTTTAGGTGCCAATATGTACATTTTAGGTGCTAATATGTACATTGTCGGTGCTAATATGTACATGTTAGGTGCTGTACATTTTAGGTGTTAATATGTACATTTTAGGTGCTAATATGTACCATTAAGGTACCAATATGCACCCTTTAGGGACAAAAGTGTACCTTTTAAAAAGGTACAGCCCCAGAGACAGCTTTTGTACCTTTTTTTCTGAGAGTGTAGAAGAACTGGAGCTGTTAAAACAGCAACGTTACACACTGAAGACAGATGAAGTCAAGCATGAAGTATTATAGTAATATTTTAACCATTAACTCGAGACTTAAAGATAGTTTGTGCTCCAGACATGAATGATCCTGTCTTTATTACTTTATCAAGTGTTTTCACCTGCTGAACCATAAAACAGGTGGAAAACTCCCACAGATTTCATCGGAGAGCAGAATCTCTGTAGACAGCGCAGGAGGATCGTTTCTTCACCCCTGACCTGTTTTCCATCTGCAGCGGTTGTTCCTGCTGGATATTTTGATACTGTTGTAACAGGGAGAAGGTTAACAGGGATTTAACACTGATAAAAATCGTTTCCCGTGAGACGAGCAAGATCTCGGCTGAAGGCATTTGCGTCCAGATCGTGATGATTTTTCAGTCTGACATCACGCTCTCACGTGTGTTTTGTTGGTTCAGGAGCGTGTTTTTCACAGTCCGCTTGGCAGTGCGATGTTACAGACGCTAGCCGTTACATTAGCAGACGTCGCGACTGCAGAGGAACCCTATTAGCTAGACGCGCGCGATCCCTCATGAGAACATGTCTAAAATACCTTCAGCGCTATCGGAGGAAATGAGCCTCTGCTGTCCGCAGGCCTTGGAGAACGAGGCCAGCAAACGCTTCGAATTCCTTACATTTCCACACAGACACACCGCACCGGAAACACTGCTCATGTCTGGAGGAGGGAGAGAGAGAAAGGAAGGAGGAGAGGGGAAGAGAGAGAGAGAGAGAGAGAGAGGGTGATGCAATGCTGAACTTCTCATATGATTTATAAATATTTACATTCTGTGTCATCTATCTATCTATCTATCTATCTGTATCCACCCACCCATCCATCCATCCACCCACCCACCCACTAATCTACCACTCCATCCATCCATCGACCCACCTATCTACCCATCTTTCTACCAACCAACCAACCTATCTATCCCTCAATCCATCCACCCACCCACCCACCAATCTACCTGTCTATCCATCCATCCAGCCACCCACCCATCTTTCTACCAACCAACATATCTATCCATCCATCCATCAATCTACCTCTCCATCCATCCACCCATCTTTCTACCAACCAACCTATCCATCCATCCATCTACCTCTCCATCCATCCACCCACCCATCTTTCTACCAACCAACCAACCAACCAACCTATCCATCCATCCATCCATCCACTCACCCATCTTTCTACCAACCAACCTATCCATCCATCCATCCATCCATCCATCCATCTATCCATCCATCCATCCACCCACCCATCTTTCTACCAACCAACCTATCCATCCATCCATCTACCTCTCCATCCATCCACCCACCCATCTTTCTACCAACCAACCAACCAACCAACCAACCAACCTATCCATCCATCCATCCATCCATCCACTCACCCATCTTTCTACCAACCAACCTATCCATCCATCCATCCATCCATCCATCCATCCATCCATCCATCTATCCATCCATCCATCCACCCACCCATCTTTCTACCAACCAACCTATCCATCCATCCATCTACCTCTCCATCCATCCACCCACCCATCTTTCTACCAACCAACCAACCAACCAACCAACCTATCCATCCATCCATCCATCCATCCATCCACCCACCCATCTTTCTACCAACCAACCAACCTATCCATCCATCCATCCATCCATCCACTCACCCATCTTTCTACCAACCAACCTATCCATCCATCCATCCATCCATCCATCCACCCACCCATCTTTCTACCAACCAACCAACCTATCCATCCATCCATCCATCCACCCACCCATCTTTCTACCAACCAACCAACCTATCCATCCATCCATCCATCCATCCATCCATCCACTCACCCATCTTTCTACCAACCAACCTATCCATCCATCCATCCATACATCCATCCATACATCCACCCACCCATCTTTCTACCAACCAACCAACCTATCCATCCATCCATCCATCCATCCACTCACCCATCTTTCTACCAACCAACCAACCTATCCATCCATCCATCCATCCATCCATCCATCCATCCATCCACCCATCTTTCTACCAACCAACCAACCTATCCATCCATCCATCCATCCATGCATCCATCCATCCATCCACTCACCCATCCATTTACCCATCTATCAATCCATCCATCCACCCACCCACCCACCCACCTATCTATCAATCCATCCATCAATCCATCCAACCATCTATAAATCCATCCACCCACCCACCCACCCACCTATCTATCAATCCATCCATCCATCAATCCATCCACCCATCCATCAATCCATACACCCACACACCCCCTCATCCACCCACCCATCCACTAATCTATCCACCCATCCATCATAGAGTGTGTGAGACATCGTTGACATCGATTGGATACAAATGAAAACTGGGGTCTTTTCGTCAGGAGAAACATCTGAAACTTCAGTAAAGGCACCATCTGCATTCAGTTCAGTCTTGCGATATTAAACTACTTTTATGGTCTCATGTTAGGATAAAGCACAAGCTTTGCAAGAGAAACAAACAAATACAAAATATGTCCACTTACTGGTCAAAACGGGGTGAGTCAGACTTTTGAATGTTTTTGAAACAAGCCTCTCCTGCTCACCAAAACAGCATTTACAGCTGTTTTCTATGTGAATATATGTTAAACTGTAATTTATTCCTGTGATCAAAGCTGAATGTTCAGCATCCAGTCTTCAGTGTCACATGACCCTTCAGAAATCACTCTAATAGGAGGATCTGATGCTCAAGAAACATTTACAGTATGATTATTATCAATGTTGAAAACAGTTGTGCTGCTGTTTCATATTTTTGTGGAAACCATGATGCATTTTGTTTTTCAGCATTCTTTGATGAATAGAACATTTATTTAAAATAGAATCTTTTGTAAGATTATAAATGTCTTTACAGTCACTTTTGATTAATGAATCCTCGCTTAATGACAACATATTATTTGCTCTTGGTGAAAGCACCAATTAAAAAAAATGCTAAACTGATAGGACTTTTCCCAAGCAGAATGTTATAAATCCGGGCTTTCCGTCATCCTGCCTGGAATGCGGCATCAGAACACTGTAGAATCCATTACACTAACAAATACCACAATCTGCAGGAACGTTTCATGCTAAAATCATTCAGCTGAACTAACAAGACTCGATAAACCTTTTCACATTCTTTTCCTGTGTCTTATCCGTCCTGCCCGCTCTCGCATTAGAGCTCAAGTCCACGTACAAGTGTGTGTGTGTGTGTGTGTGTGTGTGTTTGGAGGGGGGAAAGAGGTGACGGGTCACGAGGAGTAACCTGAGAGGTATGACCCCGGCTACAACTGAATCTAAGCGGAACCAGCCCTTTAAAAGCTCACGTTCAGTGTGTGTGTGTGTGTGTGTGTGTGCGCGTGTGCGCTCGTCGAGAGCAGTGACAATATCCAGGTCCCAGTGCAAGACATATGCTATTGCTGATGTATTTAAGGCCTTCTGGTGTGTGAGATAGCACTTTTGAGATTCCAGAGCCTCAATGAAGTCCAGACGCAATCGTCCTGACCCGCTCTTGACATCACATCCACTTCTCCTGCTCTTCTGTTTGCCTTCTCCGAGGAGATCTGGCCTTCTCGAGGGTGGCGGCAAACATCTCAGCGGTTTGTTTGTTTGCATTGCTGTAGTCTTTATTCACGACTCATTTATATAGTCAATGTGGGCAACTGACCAGCTGTGCGAGCAAAGCGCTTTATAAGTGGGTTTACTAACTTGACCAAATGCTACACTGACTGTAGTCAGATTATTGTTGTATAATACATAAAATTAGGGCTGACGAACGATTAATCGCGATTAATCGCATCCAAAATAATATAATATATGTGGGTGCACTGTGTATAATTATTTTATATATACATATATTTATAAATACACACACATGCTTGTATATATTTAAGAAATATTTTCATGTTTATTTATTATTAATTTATATTATATATAAATATAAACATTTTATAAAAATAATATATTTTTCTTAAATATACATGCATGTGTGTGTATTTATATATATATATGAAGAGTTCAGATGCAAAAGCCTCTAAATGCCATTTGAAATTTTCTTCTTTAATGATGATTTTTATCAAACTTATATATTTAAGTTCAGTAATTTCACTTAAATAACAATTAATAGGTAATTATCATTGCAATTTAAGTGAAATTACTGAACTTAAATATACAAGTTTGATAAAAATCATCATTAAAGAAGAAAATTTCAAATGGCATTTAGAGGCTTTTGCATCTGAACTCTTCATATATATATACAAAATAATAATACACAGTGCACCCACATATACTGTATTATGTAAACACAAACTTTTATTTTGGATGCAATTAATCGCGATTAATCGTTTTACAGCCCTACATAAAATATATATATATATATCTAATGTGACAATGAAGACTGATGCTGAAAATTCAGCTTTGCATCACAGGAATAAATTAGGTTACACTTTATTTTAAGGTGATGTAATTACATTGTAATTACTTAAGTACTAAGTAATAATATCAACTACATAAAGTTAAGTAATAATTATCAACTACATTTACTTACTAGAGTTGTGGTTTGGATTAGGATTAGTTGTAATTATGCATTATTGACTGTTATTACAGGTGACTACGTCACCATAAATGACATTTTAAAATATATCAAAATGTTTTTTAATTGTAATAATATTTCACTTTATTGCTGTTTTAACTCTATTTTTGATCAAATAAATGCAAATAAAGAGCAGAAGAGACTCATTTTCTAACCATTTATATAATTTTATAATGCCAATATCATATAAAATCAGTAGCTCATGGTTTTCACATACTTTTTTAAAAAAAATGCTAATGCATGTTTAATACACTCTGGGCATTAAAAAATTAGTCATAACCCTCTTGAAAAGTCTCCACCGTTTCCAAAACATAGCATAGTTTCTCTCGTTAGGATCTGCAAACCTGCCTGTCATAATGTTGACACTAGGGTAAGTGATCGCTTCCCTCGGACGGAGAGGCCCGAACGCAGATGCTCGTCTCCAACCTCGATGCGAGACATGATGAGCAGATAAGATCAGGAGGAACGCTCATGTGTGTGTGTGTGTGTGTGTGTGCAGGCACGGCGAGATCCATCTGCATACTAGCAGTGTTTGCCAAGTCAAGCATCACTGCTACCAGTGCTCATATTAGGCTTAGTTTCAGCATTCATGGCCTTTCAGTCAACGAAAATCAAAAAAAGAAGAGCTTAGCAACTCCCTGGCAACCACCCACAACACTGGCATCACAGGAGCTGCTGTAATTCCTGTCATTTCTTCCGAGCTTTACACACTCTCTGGGTGTCATGCCATGGATCATGTTTAATTACATAAGAAATCACCCAGAGTGTAAACACTGTAAACAGGCCCTCAGCTGTGGGGTATTTATGTGTGTGTGTTGATATTGGGCAGGTTTATTGCAGTCGGAGAGCTGAAGTTCAGCTGAGTGCTTTTAAGGTCTGGACTCCATCGCAGCTTTCATTGGCCAAGGATCTAAAGCAACCAATCGTGGATAGTTTTGTTTAAAGTCGACGTCCATGTGACAACAGACCGACGTGCAACTCACCCAAGAAAGTAGTGCAAGTGAACTTTTGAAAATCCAGATATAAATAGTTAAAAAAAAGCCAGATTTTTCATCTGTAAAATGATTATTTCCTCCTCTCGAAGCACTCAAACCTTTGATGGAGGTGGACTACGACTTTCAGGACTTTCAGTGGAAGATTGGCTTCGTTAGATGATTGTCCCAGCACGAGCTTAACTACAGCAAAGCTGAAGAAATCTCATTAAAGCACGACTGAAGAGTAGACTCGCCATCACACAACAGACTTCACTGCAAGGCGATACCTCACGATCAAGAGTACAGAGAGCTGGAAGCCTTTTACAATTTGATGCTGAAAAGATAAATACACCTGAAAGACAATTTCACTTGCATGCATGCAACGCCAAGGTCAGGGGTTCGACTCCTACTGATAAAAATGCCTTGCATAAATGCGTCTGCAAAAGGCATTAAATATTTTATTTCATTAAATCTATATAATAGCAAAATATAAAACATAATTTAATTGTGATAATAACCCTGTTTCTGTATATTGTTCTACACAAACAAATTAAAAAAGTAATTTCCGGATCCAACTCCCCTAAATCGTTGAACGCTAGCGTCGCTTCAGTTGAGGTCCGTCCGGCAGCTGTTGTTGATTGGCTTTGATGAGTGTGTATTAGGCTGGATGAAGGTGAGAGTAAGCGAAGCTTAAACTAATGCAGCTAAATGCACTAACACACAGGCCTTGTGTTTTTTTTTTTTTTTTTTTTTTTGCACAACCTGATTGACCCAGAGCATTAACACACTTATAATAAATATACACATGCATATTCAATGCTGTATGATGATAATCTGACTGCTTTGATTCTCCTGGTACTTGTGCCGTATTATGCAAGTCATTAATGGTTTAGCCTGTCTCCTTTAAAGGAGTAGTTCACTTTTAAAAACACTTTTGCTGATAATTTACTCACCCCCATGTCATCCAAGATGTCCATGTCTTTCTTTCTTCAGTCGAAAAGAAATTTAATTTTTCCAGGATTTTTCTCCATATAATGGACTTCAATGGGGTCCAAATGGTTCAAGGTCCAAATGAGAGTTTCAGTGCAGCTTCAAAGGGCTTTAAACGATTCCAGATGATGAATAAGGGTCTTATCAAGCGAAATGATCACTCATTTAATAAATAAATAACAAAGTTTAAGTTTTATAAGCTCAAATGCTCGCCTTGCTCTGTTCTGTGATGCGTGTTCGTGACTCTTCTGTTCGAACTCGTTCATCAAAATGAACGAATCTTTTTCCGAGTGAATTTGTTCGTTTCGTTCATTGAATGAACCAAATGACTTGGAAAAAGATTTGTTCATTTTGATGAACGAGTTCGAACAGGAGAGTAACAAACGTGCGTCACAGAACAGCAAGGAGAGCATTTGAGTTTATAAAACTTAACTTTGTTATTTATTTCTTAAATGAGCGATCGTTACGCTTGATAAGACCCTTATTCATCATCTGGAATCGTTTAAAGCCCTTTGAAGCTGCACTGAAACTCTCATTTGGACCTTGAACTGTTTGGACCCCATTGAAGTCCATTATATGGAGAAAATCCTGGAATTTTTTCATCAAAAACCTTCAAGACATGGACATCTTGGATGACATGGGGGTGAGGAAATTATCAGCAAAAGTTTTTTTAAAAGTGAACTACTCCTTTAAAGGCCCGTTCAAGGACGATAACTATAAGCAGAGTCCACATCACAACTATAACAATGGGATAGTGAAGTGTCCACTCTTTACTTCAGACATACTTCTTTTGTCACATTTTTCGCTTACTATATAAAAGGGAAGTATGTGATTTCAGATGCAGCAAATCACTTTCAGAATGATTTTTTCCCAAATGATAGCCGTAGACGTCGAAATCTCAGCACGCTTAGAGTAAACTATGATATTGAGCATTGATTTGGATGCTAAAGTAATATAGTTATCTTTATTGTTTTTGGTGTGAATGGCCCTTAGACTTTTTAAAGTCTTTATGTAAACAGGCTTTAAGTCATCATGCTGTCAAATATCTAGACGGCGCAAGGATTCCCAAACGTTTTTAATTTAAATGTTAACTTGAAGTGCCCTTGAGACTTCTTTAATAATTGAACGACACTCGCATTTTCACGAATGGCCATGTGACATGCAAGTAAACATAACATATGTTTAGTAAGGAAACAAAATCTACTCTGTTTTCTGAATTAACGAGTTAATTATCTCAGAATTATGAGATATATGCAATCTGTATTGGGCTGCATGGCAAAATTAATTATATAGTGATTATTTTCTCATTTATTGCATTTCAAATGAAAATGTCATACTACATAAGACAAAAATAACAGATTTTTTTTGTAAACAAATATCCTAATTTCTATTATCTTAACATGTTTGTAATCCTCCATTTTAACATATGGAGACTTAAAAACAATGTGCAGCCGGTTTCCACCTGTTCTTCAAGTAAAGTAAACCTTTTAGAAGTTAGCAACTTCATTTTTAAAATAACAGCTAGAAATTAGCACATGCCAGCATTTCAAAATCCGTCTGTGCTCATGAAAAGACACTTATAATACAATTACAATTATTATATATTATGCAATTTCAACATTATCTGAATAAAAATACATGCAAACAGCCCTTAATTCACAATCTTGAAATACAGACCTCTTCAACCATCAACAAAACTGCATGTGGCTATATGTGAATTATGGTGCAAAATTCTAATTTTTGTCTTTAAATTGAAGATATTCTCCCCAGTACTGAACATATTAGATGTTTCTGCGTGGACTTATCCTGGCGTTGTCATTTAAATGAGCCCCCTCGGCCCCCTCTCCGGCTCTTCAGTCCCTGTAGGGCCATCGTTGCTAATCAGCATGTTGATCTGAGGAGGTGGAGCGGGCAGCTGAATCTGTGACTGTTGGAGCAGAGACGATTAAGAGGCGTTCAGGGATTAGAGCACTACAGCGGCCGCTTTGCCCCTCGCCACTGCCTAATTCTGATTAACAAGAGACCTTCTGCCTTCAACCCCCCGACCGGCCCTCAACCCGCCCAAAACAGGCCGTCGCATCCTCCACCTGCACATCACACTGCACTAATGAAACTCGCTTTAAGCCGCGCTCTTCCCGCCATTTATGTTGGTACGGCCCATATGGTGCTCGTTAGACGAATGAGGGAATGAGGTGGGACGGGGTAGAGCGTTTGGAAATGAACCGTGTTGTTAATGTGTACACTACTGCTTTTTATGTTTTTGAAAAAAGTATTTTTTGCCGCTCACCAAGGCTGTCGAAAATACTGTAAAAATAGCGAGATATTATTAGAATTTATCATAGCTGTTTTCTATGTTAAAGCACTTTTGCTGGTAATTTACTCGCCCCCATGTCATCCAAAATGTCCATGTCTTTCTTTCTTCAGTCGAAAAGAAATGAAGGTTTTTGATGAAAACATTTCAGGATTTTCTCCATTTAATGGACTTCAATGGGGACCAAACGGTTCAAGGTCCAAATGAGAGTTTCAGTGCAAACTACAAACTGTTCGAAGGGCTTTAAACGATTCCAGACGATGAATAAGGGTCTTATCAAGCGAAACGATTGCTCATTTTTAAAAAAAGTTTAAGTTTTATAAGCACAAATGCTCTGTTCTGTGATGCGCGTTCGTGACTCTCCTGTGCGAACTTGTTCATCAAAATGAACGAATCTTTTTTCGTGTCATTTGGTTCATTCAGCAAATGAAATGAACGAGTTGACTCGGGAAAAGATTTGTTCATTTTGATGAACAAGTTCGAATAGGAGTGTCACGAACGCGCATCACACCCTAACGCTAATTCTAACAGAGCATGGCAACCATTTGAGCTTATAAAACGTAAACTTTATTTATTTTTTTAAATGAGCGATCGTTTCGCTAGAGAAGACCCTTATTCGTCGTCTGGTGTCGTTTAAAGCCCTTTGAAGCTGCACTGAAACTCTCATTTGGACCTTGAACCGTTTGGACCCCATTGAAGTCCATTATATGGAGAAAATCCTGGAATGTTTTCATCAAAAACCTTCATTTCTTTTCGACTGAAGAAAGAAAGACATGGACATCTTGGATGACATGGGGGCGAGTAAATTATCAGCAAAAGTGTTTTTAAAAGTGAACTACTCCTTTTATAAAAACGTAGCCTAATTTATTCCTGAGATGCAAAGCTGGATTTTTTTTGCATCATTACTCCAGTCTTTAATGTCATGGTCCTTTAGAAATCAGTCGAATATGCTGATTTGCAACATTTTTGATTATTATCAATGTTGAAAAGAGTCTTCATATTTTTGCGGAAATTAAAAAAATAAAAACAAAAAAATTAATACTTTTATTCAGCAAGGATACAATAAATTGATCAAAAGTAACAGAAATACATTTATAATACTATAAATTAATTGAGCTTTCATCTCATTAAAGTATCTTGAAAAGGTGTGGATGGTTTCCACAAAAAAATTAAGCAGCAATAATGCAAACCATGCAACTCTGAATTATATATTTGTTCTGTTGCACCAACTCGTTTTCACATTTACAGGTATCACAAAATATGACAAATAGATCACAATATATATTTTGGTTTTCCGTGCAGCCCAAATATCAAAACATAACACGAAATAAAAGAGATTATGCTCTCATGGAATCGAATGGGGCCCAAAGTCTAGTGTGACCGTACCTTTAAGAGCAAGCGAGGTGTTTGAGGCTCATACGTCACGAAAGCTATACGGAGGATGCTGGATCGGTTCCCGCACTCGACGGCTCTTTAAATAGGTTCTAGTTTTCTCTTCTCTTTTCATCTCTTCTCTTGTTATTGTGGTGATTTCAAGTTCACCTCCGCTGCTGCCCGAGGGCTGACAGTACCTCTGTGTGCCCTCCATAATTATACTCAGAAAAATGTGATCCCTGGACTTTTGTCCATCAAGTGTCGTGACAGAGGAACAAAAGCACCTGCAGTTTAACTGCAACAAAACTCCCTTTTGTCAAAGCCTGAATGATTCCTCTTGCCTATTGGAAATGAGGTCGCCCATTCGGATTCATCATAAATCATTCAATTTACGTCATTACCGCACATTTTTTTGTTCACTAGGGTGTTTCAAAACACGTGAAGATATAAAAGTAGTGGATCATTTCATATTTATCTTCACGTGATTGAACTGACGCCACAAACTATGACAATGATTAAGCTTGCATCTCCTCCTGCCGACACTAATAACCATGCATGTTTGATGAGGAAATTAAACACAGAAAATGATACAGTATAGCTAACCGTATAGTGCACAATGCATGTGCTATCACTGCACTGAGAATATCTCTGCACTATTGCTTTTCACATAAATATGTCCTTAATAAAGCGCTACTCTTCAGCACAATAAAACTGCAACATGATAAACCCCAACAGATCATGAAGCACTAACATATCTCCCATACATTCATCAAAAATCACTTATCTTTGCACAGACCGAAGCAAAGCATGATGGGAGAAAAGACATTGGAGAAAAAATGTAGAATTTTGCTGCATTAATTACCTAAAATATTATTATACAGATTACAGAAAGTCATTTGAGTTGAGAAAAATTCTAGAAACATTTTTATTATAATCAATTATTGAGATATTACAGTTAAAATTAAAACCATAAACACGTTTTCATTTCTTGAGGCAAAATAAACTTTAAAAAAAAAAGTCTTTTATTTCAGATAGTTGCCAAAGCACAATTTCTCATTTAGTTTAACTAGATGTGCTAAAATAACTACAACTATTAAGATGAACCTTATTGTAAAGTGTTACCATTTAATTTAAAAAAAAAAAAAACAGTTTCCGGTAACAGTCCCGTTAGTAAATACTATGTACTTATTTTAGTAACTACAATTACTGGGTAATAACTACTAACCCTGAACCTACCCCTAACCCATGTACTTACCTTATATTAGCCAGTACTTTCTAGGTAAGTACACTGTAGTATACTGTAAGTACTGTATACTGTAAAAGGAAGCGTTACCAAAAAATCTAAACCTAGGAAAAGAAATGAGAAATGAAGTAGAAAACAAATAAAAGTAATAATAGTATGTCAAATAACACTGGCCCTAAAATTCATGCATCAACACACTAACGATGCAGAACATGCGTTTGCACGAGCAAAAACAACTCATATTTACTTCAGAATCAGTGCAGTCCACTTTTACTGTTGCACATGCATATTTTGCAGTGATTTGGGGCCCACCGTAATGAGACCTGTAATCCACTATAATATGAGCACTCATGCAGCATGTGTGTGTAGGGGCCCTCAGGGGCCCCCGGGGGGATTGCATGATTGTCGTTTGTTCACAAGCCTCGTTCAGGCTGAAGGAATAGAAGTGCATCTCATTAGCTCTATTTCAACACAGCAATGACACTCAGTGCTGAATGGCAGTTCTATACATATAGTATATATTATACATATATATATATATATATATGAAGAGTTCAGATGCAAAAGCCTCTAAGTGCCATTTGAAATTTTCTTCTAGAATGATCATTTTTTATCAAGTTGTTTATTTAAGTTCAGTGATTTCACTTAAATGGCAATGATAATTACCTATTAATTGTTATTTAATTGTTATGAAATTACTGAACTTAAATATACAAGTTTGATAAAAATCATTATTAAAGAAGAAAATTTCAAATGGCATTTAGAGGCTTTTGCATCTGAACTCTTCATATATATATATAAAATACCAAAAATGTTGAAATGTTATGATACTGCTCAAATCTATTTTTCTATTGATAAAATGTAATTAAACCAGTCATGGGATTCAACAACATGGATCTGTGGACGTCTGCAGCAGAAGATACATGATTTTGTGACTCAAAGTTAATTGTTAGAGTGACTCACTTAAAGTCATTTGCATGTGCTGAAGTTTGTGTTTGTGTGTGTTTCACACGTTGGTGGTGTGAACGCTGCCTTGAGTCGACACTTTCTTTCCATTAGAGAAGAACACAGAAAACTACTTGCTTGGGGGTACTACTTACAGGTTTATATATATATATATTAAGAGTTCAGATGCAAAAGCCTCTAAGTGCCATTTGAAATTTTCTTCTAGAATGATCATTTTTATCAAGCTTGTATATTTAAGTTCAGTGATTTCACTTAAATGGCAATGATGATTACCTATTAATTGTTATTTAAATGAAATTACTGAACTTAAATATACAAGTTTGATAAAAATCATCATTTACGAAGAAAATTTCAAATGGCATTTAAAGGCTTTTGCATATATATATATATACACACACACACACACACACACACGCACATAAGCCTGATAATGATAATATAAACCCTTTATATATAAACCTGATGATGTAATGATCTTCAGACATTTTGAGGGACATTCTGCATTTCAGCTTTAAGTTCATTCACAAAATCCTTAAAGTACCTGAACACCACATCATGCATTAAATAATGACCAGACCCGAACGCACAGAGCCTCTGGCCAATCGCTGGATCAGGTCTTAAATCAACGTGCTGTTCTGACCGGTGTAACCCAACAGTCCAGATCTGGAGGATCACATATATCACTCGTCTGTCTCTGTAGCTTCGCTTCTCTCAGGCTCACATGCAAGTGTCCCGAGGAAATGAACTAAAGCTGTGTGAGCGTTTCAGAGGAGCGTTCCCTTCAGTCTTTCATCAAGGGTGCAAGTTCACATCGCATTGGTTTTGATTGGGCAGACTCTCGAGGAATGACTCTGCCATGTGGTGGTCGGAGAATTGACCTCTGCTTGACCTTTTGCCCTGCCAGTGTCCAGGGAACATCTAAATCTTTCTTTCCCCATCATGATATTTAATGAAACGTCCTGCACTGCATTGCACACGTTTTAGACATAAACGGAGAAACACGTCTCGTGGGTTAACAAGAAAAGATCATTGAAAGTGACAGAAAATAATTCAAACTTACAGAAAAGGTTATTTTATTCAACTATAACCTTCAATCTTTAAAAAATCAACAAAACCTGTCATGCCAAAATGCCTATATTTCAAGGACATAAGGATTTTTTGATTGTTTGTTTTGCATTATGGCATTTTCATAACAACTACACATTCTCATTGTAATGTCACAAAATTATGACATTAAAATTTCAGTGGTAATTGTATTATTTTTAAATTTAAAGTATAACTAACTTGTTATGAAGCTCATGAAGGTTTTAATAAATCAGTTCTTGTGTCAAGGCAAGATAGATTTTATTTTACAGCATTATGGTCAAGACAAATATGGAAGAAACGTCAGGAAAATAATGTCACAATGCAAACAATCTTAATTAACCTTTTTTATTTTTTGGGAGGGGGGAGGGGGTTAATGAGGTACAAACATATCAGATTTACCCGTTAAGCAGATTTAGAAGTGGACTCTAGGTGTAAACATTCATAAACTACACCCCAATATTCACTGTTATGACCAAACTAACTGCATCAAATATTTGTGTGAAAAAGTAATGGAAACCGTCTTTTTATACAAGCCACAAGTCTAACCATGTTCAGGATGACTATATCGAACGTCATATTCAATATATTACATCAAACTCAAATCCATCCACAATCATGCATTTACTCTCACATAATGCAAGACTGCCACTATTATTAAACACAAAACATACATAGGCTAATACAAAACATATGCCGATGACTTGTCTTTATTCGGCATCTTGTTGTACATTGTACCAAATGATGTTGTATAAAAAACAACATTTTCATTGATCTTACCAAATTAATCATAAAATACATTCACACCTGCATTCAACAGGAGCACATTTAAGCACCTGTATTAAAACGCAGCACAAACAAAAATTTTACACAATCCAGCACAAACGAACGAGACTATTTTGGGTGAATTTTGATCTGAGTGACCTCAGAATGACCTAAAAAATATTATTTTAATATCTAAAAAACCGAAGCAGCACAAACGAAACTTTTTACAGCACAAACCAGCACAAACGATTGAGCATATTTTGACGACGTTTTGCGTTGGCGGGGGGCAACTTCACGCAGGTCATTTACCAAGGGATGTATTGTAGTACACACAGCCCTTCACAACATTACAACTATTTATTCTGCACAAAACTCCATTCAAAAGACCAGGTGTATAATTACTCATATCTATACATAACATTCTTATTAGAATCGTCGGAGTGAGTAGGAGAAGCCAAATAGAGTAAGGATATCCGTTTTTGATCATTTCGTGTTTCTTCGTTAGTTCGTTCGCGAGCGACATCTGGCTATCCGTAGTTTTTTTTTTTTTTTTTTTTTTTTTTTTTTACCGCTTTATATAGTCATAAACGAGCGGATTAAGGATAAAACGACGATTTCCATCGTTTATGCTTTGGTATAATAACACTAGTAAACATATGTGCAAACGTAAAGCTCTACTGGATCAGCAGAACTGGCATGATCGAACAGGTATGAGGCTCTTTATTACAGTAGTTTACAGTTTTAATGTCGCTTGCTTGTTTGATTTGTGCACCTGCCACAACCCGCCTGGAACAGTTCTATCGTAAAACAGTGATAATCATGATCATATTGTATTAATAATACCAGAATACCATGTGAGTACGTTAGGCTAAATGTAAACAAACAGGGTGCGCGAGCCGAAAAGTGACATGAGTGACTCTGGTCGACATTACTTAACCTCTTAACAAGCATAATATGGGTTTAACCTAATTACCATTTGGTAATTAAAATACCCATTGGACATTTAGATCGTTACTCTCCCCTGTGTCTTAGTGCTTTATCTGTCTGCATGTTTGAGTGCTAAGTTCAGCTAATACTGACTGAGCTAATACTGTTCACTCACTCACAGACTCACTCAATCGAATAGAAGACCTCTTATTACACACTACATGTTTTTTTTTTTTTTGTGAGAAAACCATCTATATCTCATACAGTAATTATGCTGAAAAGTCTAAAATTGAAACAACAAAACAAAATGATTATTTCGGTTTTGAGGTGAAACGTGTTGCGACACGTTTTGTTGTGATTCAACTGTGTACTGATGCTCTAAAGAACCCAGAAATCAAAATGTAGGATTTAGGGATGGATAAGAAGTTTTTAATCTCTTTGAAGAAAATGATTCCTGTCAGAAGATGGTTATTTTTTTAAGACCTAAATTATTTCAATAAGTGTTGTTGTTTTTTGGGCACTGAGAGAAATATGTTAGTTTAATGATAATAGTTTTTTGGTGTGTTATGCACACGGTGATGACAGCTGGCACGTCTGATCCTCACAGTCAGCTCACAAAGTGGGTTTAGAGGAGCTAAGAAATCTGATTAGCCTCTGAATGGAGACCCGCTAACCTGATCGGCATTTCAGATCAGAACCAGACCTTCTAGCCCATACAGCAACAGAGGCTGATCATATATAACCCATCAAAATCCCAGTTATATATTATCAACTTTGCCATAGATGTTTCTCTTAAAATTGAGCGGAAATAAAACTTGGCATAAATGAGTCAGTAGTTGTCATTTTGGAGTATAGAACAATAAAATAATCTGATTAGAAATCTAATCTTGGCACAGTTTGAGACATTTTTGGAGATAATTGCTTGGGTCTTTTTGGGGGGCCTTGATTTGCTTTCCGTTTTGTCTATGAGAATTGGTTATATTATTTGTGATTAAAATGACTAAGAGTTCTCCGATCAGCAGATTATCGATCACTATAAAAAGAAGCAGTATTGTCCGACTGATACCACTCTCCGAAATAAATAAGCCAACTATTCTCTACAACAATGTATTTAAGTATAAAAAATGAGAGAAGAGAAAGTATCATGAATTGACAACTGAAAAAAAAAGTATCAACAGAAAGCAATCAAACATAAACCAATATTGCTGTATAAATTGAATATAGATGTATCATCTACTAAAGAGCACAGTGATTTTCTCTTAGTCTTTTGTTGTTTGATTAAGATTATGACACAGACATCAGCAGGTTTATTAGGCTGGTGTCACTTTAAGGCCGATCTAATATACTTTTGCGTGTGCAACGTATTTCCCTGTTTATGTTCACATACAGTAAACCAAGCCGGGCATTTTGACATATTTCTATGTGCATGTAACCGCAAAGTTAACTTTTCGTCATCTGATCGGCCTTTAGAGACCACGAACAAACTATATAAAGCTATTATCAGACGATCACGAATCCACGATCAATCGGAGAACCCTTAAAAATAACTGAATGTTTTTCACAGTAAAACAAAAATCTCAGAGCAAATGAGTTTTGATGCATTTGATGGGAAATGTTTTGTTGCATGAGATTTGGCATGAACGGGCCTTGTGATTCAAAGTCTTTTGCCGATTTGGTGGTTTTCTAGATGTTTGATGTTACCTCCCGGCATAAAAAACGTCCTTTATGCAAGACCAGAGGAGGCCCGGACAACAAACATGGAAAGGGCTGCTAAATCTTGAACACCCGACACTGTTCTCAAATGCCATACGAACCTCCCATAAGCCCCAAAGGCGACTCTGCGAAAATAAACATTGTGCTTTCCTCAAAAACTCCCTGTGTATCAGATATCACAATATGAAAGGCTGAGACCTGTTTGACTCTCTCTCAGCTCTATGTGTCATTTTTTTCTTTCTTTTTTTGGTGAAGGGATTAGCGGTAACCATAGAAGGGGGAGAGGCACATGGGCGACTAACCGGCTTTTACAACTCTAATGGACGCGCAACAGCTTTGAAAGTGCAGCGCGCAGTAAAGTTAACAGCCGAGCAAGGAAATGTAAAAGATTTTATTGCCATTAACAGGGTTGCAGCATCCATGGGGGTCTGAGCGAGACCAAAGTATCTAGTTAGGCATCAGTGGCCTTTGAAATGTATAGGAATTTGAGTTCGGACTCGATGGTGTCTCAGACGACATATCAGAATTTCGTTCTACATGAAATTAGCTTATAGCTGAACTGTTTTTTGTCTGCTGAAGCCCTCAATAATCACTTGAGATTTTAATAATTTAACAAACACATTTGCATGTTTTCTGATGTCTGTAATAGTCACATGATGATAATATGCAGGTAAACAAATCGTTTATTTTTTAAAATATTTTTTTTTATTTAGTTGCACAAACACAGATTTTAGCCTAGCCTAACCTATATATTTACTCCTCAAACATCAAAAAACAGCAATGAGTGGATCGGTGCAGTTTACGGGAACACGATTTAGAGGGACCAGGCGAAACCTTGAAGCCTTGTTCACACTACATGATTTTAAAACGTCGGGCTGTGCGGTTCACACTACATGACTTTCTCTCTGTGAAATCAGGAGTGTTCAAGTTGTTGAGCTGTTCACACAACGTGATTGATCCGCAACAGGACGTAACGCACTACACAAGCTGACAACAACGATTCTATCTCGTCTACAAACCGCGTTTTGTCAGAGCCCGTCTAACGGAGAGCCTTGGCACTTTCTATTAGCCCCATTGGTTGCAGTTCCATTAGAATTCCACTGGGGGTGATCGCGGGCGAGAGCAGAATGAATGGGAGTCTATGGGGCTAAACGGCTAAATGTGTCTCTTTCACCTGCTTGTCGTTAAATCAAAATAGATTTTATTGTTGATTCCGCAAGTTCAATATAGATTATAGGCCAAAAGTCGAATGAACGAGTACTTATGTCCTTTCGATGTCTTACAGGTTAGGCCGTTGTTGGCCGGAACACGCTAGCATTCTGCTATTGTGTGACGTCATCACAGTTTTGAACGGATTTTTAGAACAGATAAGTGAACTTAAAAATGCAATTTTCATCTGAGTGTATTTTCTCAGCCCTCCCCTTTGAATGCAACTTTCAAATTACTTGACAAAAAATTACATCCTGAGAAAAGTGGATTTCTGGAGGTGAAACCCCATTGACTCCCATTCATTCTGCACTCGACAGCGAGCGCCCCCGCATGGACAGAGACGCGTTACTGCAGCCAGTCCAGAACCATTTCTCTTCAATTAGACATTCTCTGGTTTTGTCACGAAAAATCACGTGATAAAACGAACCGGCGATGACGCAAAACAGCACGCGCGCCAATACCCAGCAAAGAATACTGACCTCAACCCATGCCTTGCTCTGATTGGCTGGAGCTCATGGCATCACTGAGGTTGAGTCGCGCGACGGCTCTGGATATCTAGCATGCTAGATATTTTTCTGGGCTCTGCGTTTTTTGATGCGTCGTTGGCTTTTTCATGCTAACAGATTGGCGAGCGTTCATCCCCCGCGATGTCGACGAGCTCAACGATTTCCAAATCGGGCTAAAAATCATGTAGTGTGAACTATGCTTTAGCAATTAAAAATAATTGCAGAGTGAAAAGTGTATTCCACACTGAAAGAAAAAAAGATTTTTTGAAGTTGTGATTTAAATTGGAGTACGTTTTACAAGAAAATACTACCTTACTTGCTGTTTACTAGTAATTTCAGAGTGAAAATTGTGCACCAAATCCTTTTCAGTCAGTGCATGTAAAAAAACACAACACCATGATATGGCGAAAGACGCGAGTACACCGTTTTTGGATGGCCTACTCTTTTAAGTCCCCAAGACCTGGGATGAATAGGATCGTTTTCCCAGTTGCCCGCCATTTCGACCAGGCCAAAGCGGGTCGTAATACCCCGCCAATCTGCTAAATTGATGTCCTCTCAGGAGGAAAAAATCTTGTCCTGGAGCGAACTACAAGGCGCAGGCAGGTATCTGGTGTCCTGACCTAAGCATTGGAAACCCAGCTCCCCGCTGCCCACAACCACAGGGCCGCCCATTGTTTACCGTCCCTCCTCTCTCAATACAGCCACAGATACAGTTAAAAGCACCAGCCAGTTAACGTGATTAAATTTCTCTGTATCAATCATTCTAACACAAAGTGTTCGATTGTGTGCCTCACAATGGACAATGCTCCTCACAGTTGAACTGTTCGTGGTAGAAAAGGTGTCTAGTGCGCTGTTTTTGTTACCTGCTCTCTAGCCTGTGAAAGCAATCTCACATCAAAGCAAAGCCATGCTGGTAACACAACGCCACGTCAGCGCTAGTAGCATGTTGTGTTTTCGCCACACATGCACGTACATGTGTGTCCTTCGCATGATGCGACGACCCCGCACGACTCGGAACATCAAAACGAGCCGGTCGAAGCCACAACAAGCCATTGTGCCGACGGGATCTGGAGGATCTACACACTTCTGAAGGGAAGAAAGGCCGATAAAATGACATTCTAGCTTTCTACACGCCGGGGACAATCAACGTTTACAGATGGCAAAGATACGAGAGGGGGACATTTTCTTTTCTCCGCCCGAACACAAAAGGCTCCAGTAGTTATTTTAGACCGCTCGCTTACACGGGTAATCTTGATGTGTGAAAGAAAGGGTCCGGTGCTGCGACCCGTGACCCGCGCCCGTACCGTAGGGGTTATGCGGTAACAGTGAGAAAGACACAGATGTGTGTGTGTGTGTGTGTGAGCGCACCGTTTAGCTGAAACACTTTGAATCACTGCAGAACTTGACCCGGACTGAGCAATAATTCCATTAAAAGTGCTTCTTCTACAAAGAAAAGAGAAATTTAGCTTTCAAATTTAAAAAATTGTTGAATTCTGTTGACATAATAATGTTGATTAACTTCATATTGTGTGAAATTTAAACACTCTGCTTGTCTATTACCTATAGAAATTGTCTTGAAAACATGCTTTGCGTAAGACTGGATTTGGATTGTTAATGATGAAATTAGGTGGTATTTTATGTTTATTTTTAAAAAAATCTTTATTGTTCCATGATGAACCTTTCCATGGCATGAAATGTTCTTTATAGTGGAAAAATGTCAATTAAATATTCTTCACACAAAGAAAAAAAATTCGTATAAAAACCCCAAATGGTTATTTTATGGCGTTCAACCCTGACCTTTTATATTGTTCCAAAATAGTGAATCGAGAGACCCGTTAGTGTTTAAAGGGATAGTTCGCTTTGGAATTAATTTTTGGTATGTTTTATCTTACCTCAAGGGCATCCAAGATGTAGGTTTCTTTGTTTCTGCAGTATTTTCAATTTTGATATTTTTAGGTCAAACCGTTCTTGTCTGTCAGTCATATAATGGAGGTCTATGGTCACCACCTCAAAGAGCATGCACAGAGAAGTCCAGATTAAACATGTTTTAATGACTCGTAAATGTAAGTACACATTGATGTTCTAAGACGCGAAACGAGCGGTTTGTGTGAGAAAACTAACAGTATTTATATCGTTTTTACCTCTTGGACCATCTTGGATGCCCTTGAGGTAAGCTAAATCATATCAAAAAATAAGTTCAAAGTGAACTATCCCTTTAATAATGTTATCTCTGACATTTAAAAAAGTTTCTGTTGCGTTGAAGATGTATATATAGACAGCAAGGCTATGTTGAGGTTATGGGGTTTGTCTTTTCAGATCATTTCAGGACACATTTGTGTCTTGTTTTGAATATGAACTTTGAAGAAAATCACTGATAACAATATGTGTGTTGGTGCGATGAAAAAAACAACAAAAGACTTGGAATTTTCTCCCAGACTAAGCAATTTTTATGAGTTGAAGTGTGCGATTAGGGTCAGGGTCATTGCTTAGGGTTGAACTGTGGAAGACGAATGAGAAAACACAAACTGTCTTCACCAAAGTCAGTGATCTTACCCTGTTATCCACATTTATTTTACAGCTCTAAATTCTGTATGTCAACTATTTACATCTGTTTTTATTTCTAAGGTTTTGTTGGAGGAAGAAACTCTTTAAAGGAGTAGTTCACTTTTGCTGATAATTTACTCACCCCCATGTCATCCAAGATGTCCATGTCTTTCTTTCTTCAGTCGAAAAGAAATGAAGGTTTTTGATGAAAACATTCCAGGATTTTCTCCATATAATGGACTTCAATGGGGTCCAAATGGTTCAAGGTCCAAATGAAAGTTTCAGTGCGGCTTTAACGACACCAGACGATGAATGTCCTTATCTAGGTCCCTTCGAGTCATGACTCGAATAAAGATTTGTTTATTTTGATGAACGAGTTCGAACAGGAGAGTCACGATTCACGAACGCGCATCACAGAACAGAGCAAGGCGAGCATTTGAGCTTATAAAACTTAAACTTTTTTATTTATTTTTTAAATGATTGCTCGTTTCACTAGATAAGACCCTTATTCATCGTCTGGTGTCGTTTAAAGCTGCACTGAAACTCTCATTTGGACCTTGAACCGTTTGGACCCCATTGAAGTCCATTATATGGAGAAAAATCCTGGAAAAATTAAATTTCTTTTCGACTGAAGAAAGAAAGACATGGACATCTTGGATGACATGGGGGAGAGTAAATTATCAGCAAAAGTTTTTTTAAGAGTGAACTGCTCCTTTAAGGAAGAAAATAATAGTCGTTGCATTTCATATTCCTGAAGACTAGCACACTACTGTGGATGTTTGCAGAGGCATCAATGATTTATTTAGTAAAATGCTGTCGGGAAATGTGCAGTCCTTTGTGCTGCCAAGCAACATAATTCAGTCATGAATTTTTACGAAGGAATTTCAAAGAGACGGTGAATTCATAAACAGAAAGAATCACAACATAAATAATATATAAACACAACTGCTATGTTACAGCTATGTTTTCAATAATGCATAAAACAAGCATTTAATTGATAACCTTGTCCACATGAAACAGTCATAGTAAGATTGGCTTACAATGTGAAGGTATATGAAAGGGTGTGGTGTGTGGATTGTAAATTACAGGTGTGACCCTGCGCCGTGATTTATTGGGTTTGTCGGTCACTAGAAAGAGTTCAAATATGGGAGGTCTGAACTTCCTGTTATCTTTGCCCTCAGCTGACCCCTCGTGAAGAGAGCGTTTTAAAAGCTAATGCACAAGTTCTGTTACACAAAGAGCCTCGTCCGAAAACTAATTAAAACAGCTGCTTAAATCAAACGCATGCATGCTGCAATGCTAAAGATGTCACAGACGGCTCAGACTGAACTGCTGCTAAGACTAAATCTTGCGCTCTTGATCTAACGTCATGAATTCCAAGAATCAATAAATGATTAGAAAGATTTTAATGGCTTAAACTTAGCAATTAATCTGATAAGAAGGGTTTATTTCCCCTGGGTGCCCGCTAAATTAATCTGCCTTGTTTTTTTGCCCGCGTCTGTTACGCCAACTCAGCGTTGACATTGTTGACAGCACTTTAATGATAACAAAACAAGAAATGGCATAAATGCATGCTAAATCTGAAGGTGATGAGTCATAAACGATAGATGACTAATATAGGCTTTAATGTGATGCAAAGATCACATGCATTATTCATGTGTGTAAATGCATGCATGTATCTATGAGTGTGTGTTTGCACATGAACTCTCACCTGTGTATGTTTTAATTGATGATATTAACTGGAGCTGCTCATCTCCACCTTCAAATGGCCAGTGGGAGGCAGAAGTTTAAGCAGAGCGCACTGTAAACAAATGTGGGTTACGTAAACACTGAGGCCGTGGGGGGCACGTGGGGGCGGTGGGTGGGTTTTTTTTTTTGGGGGGGGGGTCACAGGGTTAAGAACCTACTCGCGTCCCCCCTCGTCGTGCTGCGTGCAGCTAAAACAAAAGCCTCTAATTCCGATTTAGTGTTTCAATCCTGCCACACATTTCTGAATGATTTGACAGGTCAACAAGCAGGGGGTAATCTGTTCACCTCAAGATGTGTTTGCCTCGTTTTACAGCGGCTGTTACCCCAAACCTACGACGATGAACTGGCCTTTAAACCATTAAACTCAACCACCAGTACAGGAACAGGTCTATAAATAAAACTCGCCGTATCAACGCTTTTTCAATTGGCAGCAGAGCAAAACATATTTTTAATATTCATTTGAATGCAGTGAAACAATTAAGCTTTTATTCAAATTGTAATCAAAGTGTTCGTAGGAAGGAGTTTTGCAAGTTTATGTGTGGCATCTTAATTAAACTGTTTCCTCATGGATATGTGGGGGTCTTTAGGTCCCCTTTCCTTATTATGTATATTCTGTGAGACTCATTCATTATTATTCTAATGCCCTGCTTTTTTCTCTAGTATTGCTTAAAGGTTAGTGTCTTTAATAATAGAGGTCACTAATCTGCATCATATAGCCGAACGTAAATATATAGTACAGCTTTTTATGATCAAAAGCCACCAACTTAGACCAGATGAGACTGTTTGATTAGTATATAAATTGGCCTACACTGTAAAAAAAATATTGTTGGTTTAACTTAAAAAATGAAGTAACCTGGCTGCCTTAAAAATTTAAGTTCACTGAAATGGAAAAATTGAGTTAATACAATGAAGGTGATTGGTTTAATCTTCAGGAACTTCAAATATTATGTTATCTGAACTACATAAATTATTTAAGTTGATTTGACAAAAGAAATAATGTTGCGATAACAAATCGTGAAAATATTTTTTACAGTGTACAACATTCTGACATTTAAAGGCACAGTATGCGAGTTTCACCACTAGAGGTCGCTTATTCAAAGCAACAACGAGGTGTAGCTTGATGACGCGGTGATGGAGCGTGGAATCATGGGAGTTGGCGTGTTCACCTCCTCAGCCGTCGTTTTACCGGATTTTTCTGGTACAAAGTACAAATGTCAACAAAATATAAAAACGTTTATAGTTATATAATGTAATATTTAATCAAGGTTTTCTAGTGGTTTTGGAATGTCCAAACCTGATACAATAACAAACTGTTTAAAGGGATACTCCACTTTTTTTTGGAAATAGGCTCATTTTACCTCTCCCCCAGAGTTAAACAGTCGAGTTTTACCATTTTCAGATGTATTCAGACGATTTTTTGATATTTAGAAGAATGTCAGTAAACAGACAGTTTCTGGTCTCATTGACTTCCATAGTATATTTTTTAAGTCGATGAGACCAGAAACGGTCTGGTTACTGATATTCTTCTGAATATCAGAAAATCGGCTGACTACGTTCAAAAACGGTAAAACTCGACTGTTTAACTCTGAGTGAGTCGTAAAATGAGCCTATTTCCAAAAAAAAAAAAAGTGGAGTATCCCTTTAAATGTACCATTTTAACTGTATTTTGACTTTTTCTAGGATTGGGCGAGTATTATATTGTGAGATCAGAACATTTTTAAATTGGATTTGCCTGGATCAAGTTACATTCTCATGTACTGCACTAGCACACTTATGTGTCTGCTGTTACATAACATTTTTGTTTTTATTTTATTGTTGAATGCAGGACTTGTATCTCTCCGCCCCTCCCTCTAAAGCGGCCACGACCATTCCCATCCCACCTGCAGAGAGCAATATCCTAAATCCATATTAGTGTGCTTCCCAAAGGCTTTGGCCAACAGATGGTTCCTCAAATCCCCTGGTTTCCTCCGAGATGGGGCATGTGTTCGTAAAAAACACTCAAATTTCTTCTTTAGGATGGATTGATGTTTTTACTACCCAGGGGAAAACGCGATTGCTCTTTTACAGCCTCATGGAGCTCTCAATTATAGTGTCAAATTCGAGTTGTCTCCCCTGAAATTTGTGAGGTGAGATAAAAAGTTAATAGTTGTCATAAAGTAAGAATTTGAAGACATGTGGAGTGCATCTTAAAAATAATTGACTTGCAAACTTGGAAATCATAGCATAGTTGAAGACGTCGGGATCTCTTTTGAAACTCTATAGGAGATGCATGAGGTTGCTAGTTTTTTGTATCGAGAGAAACATCTGAGAAGCACTTCATCTCATCGCTGTCTAGAAGAAACAATTGGGATCTCATTTGCAGATTTGTTGCAGTGATGTTGAAACTGGACTTTTTCCTTGTTTGCAGGGACACTGTAAAACCTGATGAGTTAGTTCAACTCAAACCGTTTGAGGAAACTGATTGCCTTAAATCATTTAAGTTTATTAACTCAAACAATTTAAGCATAAAAAATGTTTGATTTGTTTCCAAGTAACCCAATAACTTATTGTTAAGATAACTTGGGTAAATAAAGTTAATAGTACTAATTAGTTACTATGTAGTACACTGTAAACCCGAATAAGTTGGCAGAACTCACTTTTAATAGTATAAACTGAATTACCTTTAAAAGCTAATCTGCTGACGTAGTAAATGCTAACATATTAGAAACAGTATGTTATAAGCACTTACAAGCACAGAAGCACTTTCTGTATGAGCGTAATAATATAAAGGGATAATTTGCTCTCAAATCAAGCTGAATGCACCACTTGTCACCATCCTAAAGCCAACATTAACAGAAATTCTTCTAAATTAGCATAATAAAACATTAATCACTACTAAATCTCACACTTAACATTAATGTTACACCAAAAAAAAACTTTATATTTCACTTAATTTTAGCATTTACACTCTCTTTCGAGTGCCATCGGCAAAGCATGCTGGGAAATAGATATTAAATAGATAGGAAGTTCGTCTAAATTAAAATAAATAATTTCATAAAACTCAAAACAATGAAACAGTTCAGTTTACTTAAAATAAATCAGTTCTGTGAACTTGAAAGAAAAAGAAAGTGCTAAATACTCATAAAAATTAATTTAACTGAACTCATTTGTTGAATTTAAGTTTGTCCTACTCAAACCAGTTAATTATTTTGAGCGTTCGGGTTTACAGTCTACATTGTGAAGTTTCATGCATATTCAGGTGATGAAGACTCCTCTTAAATGAGTCCCCGGCGGTCTCTTGCACTTGCACTTGAGTTTCACAGTTCAGTCTCTCGTACCTGTGCCACTCGTTGTTTGCAGATATCTGAAACCATCATGTCTCTCACGAAACTGACAGCGACCATGTCAACAGGTCATCCGTCACAGTTTTACTCAGGAACGGTGAGTCTTAAAGGAGTAGTTCACTTTAAAAAAAAACTTTTGCTGATAATTTAATCACCCCCACGTCATCCAAGATGTCCATGTCTTTCTTTCTTCAGTCGAAAAAAAAATGAAGGTTTTTGATGAAAACATTCCAGGATTTTTCTCCATATAATGGACTTCAATGGGGTCCAAATGACAGTTTCAGTGCAGCTTTAAAGGGCTTTAAACGACACCAGACGATGAATAAGGGTCTTATCTATAGCGAAATGATCGGCCATTTAAAAAATAAATAAAAAAGTTTAAGTTTTATAAGCACAAATGCTCGGCTTGTTCTGTTCCGTGTTGCCCGTTCGTGACTCTCCTGTTCGAACTCGTTTATCAAAACGAACAAATCTTTTCCCAAGGCAATTCGTTCGTTGAATGAACCAAATGACACGAAAAAAGATTCGTTCATTTTGAACTACTCCTTTTTTCACCAAATTTGCAGATGCTGATTTTAATGGGAAAGAAGTGTCGATGTAATAAAGCCTACTAGATGGCGATCGCATCAGTTTTCTTTCTCCTGACATCTGAAAACGATGCAACTTGAAGTCTGACGGCTATTGTTTCATTAGTCAAGGGCCACAATATTGAGCTGGGACTGATTCCAACCTCAGACATTTTCTCTTTGTCTCCCATTATGATAATCTCAGATCTTGGCTCGGGAAAACACTTGTCTGGGTCTGCTGAAATTCCCACTGCAATTTCCCCACGGATACCTCCGCGATTCCCTCCCATGCATTCCTTCCCCCCCTTTTTTTGGGGACGAGGGCACATTTTTTGACCATGGTCGGTTGGATTTGTAGAAGAATCCACTGGGCCTAAGGCAACTTCTGAATTCGTGCCAGCAAAGAAGAAATCTTGTCTAGAGGACCCACTGAACCACATTTGTTCTGAGTTGTAGGATAGTAAATCTGCTGTATGACTCGAGGACACAAGGGTTTCTTTACAGTCTGTGTGGTTTAATCACATCCAAAATTGGCCTCCTCGCTCTCTCAGGGACTATTTTTAATGGCAAACTTGATGACTGGCTTTCCACAGAGAGCTCTGCGTTTTAATCAGCGCAGACCGGCGAATTGTGCCGCCGTGTTGACAGGCGTAATGGGACGTGATTGAGTTCTTCAACAGGTTGTGTTGGGTCAAGGCATCTGTTGTGGCCCTCAAGCCAAGCCCACTCAATGCCACCATTGTCCTCACCCGGCAGCCTTAAGATGCGAAAGTTGCCATTGTGTTGTTTCTAGGTCAGCTGATACACTTTGAATGCGAGATTAGCCTCGGAAAAATAATAATAATACGTGTTTGGGCATTGTCTGGGGGTTAGTTCTGCATTGCTGCACTAATAATGTACACTCTAAAAGTTCCCTTCTTTGCTAATTACTTACCAATTAGCAAAGGAAGTCTGGCATGCATTCCTTAATACTTAGGGCCTTTGTGGCATCCATTAAAATGTAGTATGACATCATCATGTTTCCATTGCCTTGTCATCATGCGTGCCAGTGAATGTGATTTTGCTGTACAATGAGGTCATTTGTTAAAATTAGTCTTAACGCATTAGCAAACTAAACTAAAAACGAGATGCACATTTGTTCTTTAGTTTCTTTCAAGGGTTTCTTTAGTTATTTATTAGTGAAAATATATTACTGTAAAAAATATTTTCAAGATTTGTTATCGCAACATATTTTCTTTTGTCAAATCAACTTTATAATAATTTATTTAGTTGAGATAGCTTATTATTTTGAGTTTCTGATGGTTAAATTAATCTCCTTCATTGTATTAACTCACTTTTTCCAGTTCAATCAACTTGAAATTTTAAGGCAACCCAGGTTACTTACTTTTTTAAGTTAAACCAACAATATTTTTTTTACAGTGTATGTATTATTCTTGAAAAGTAACGTCGAATAGGAAATGTTAGCAATTCCTTTAACAAAATGTGTTTCAAATTTACTAACACAGTACCTGAATTGATTATTGAGGGGAAATGAATCATTTTAAAAAACATGATGTAAACGGGCCGCTGAAAAGGAAAAGAATCATTTTGTAAATGTGCGAACCGCAGCACAAATGGGATTTACCTGTATTTAATGTCATCTGGGTCGTAATTTCTTTGACCTTTTGTTGGTTTTTGAGGATGAGGGCATTAGAGCCCGACCGATCAAGGATTTTGAAGGCCGATACCAATACAAATATTTGTTGGTTTAAAATCCGATATTCCGATATATCGGCCGATATTTTTTATTTATTTTTTTTATTTCAGAAACGTGCAACAAAACATTTCCCTAACATTAGTTATTTGTAGTTATTTATGAGTTTTAACTAAAATAATATGATAACGCATTTTAAAAAGAAGGGTCTTATCAAGCGAAACGATCGCGTTAATTTAAAAAATAAATAACAAAGTTTAAGTTTTATAAGCACAAATGCTCGCCTTGCTCTGTTCTGTGATGCGCGTTTGTGACTCTCCTGTTCGAATCGTTCATCAAAATGAACAAATCTTTTTTCGAGTCCTAGATAAGACCCTTATTCATCGTCTGGTGTCATTTAAAGCCCTTTGAAGCTGCACTGAAACTCTCATTTGGTTCCCATTGAAGTCCATTACATGGAGAAAAATCCTGGAATGTTTTCATCAAAAACCTTCATTTCTTTTCGACTGAAGAAAGAAAGACATGGACATCTTGGATGACATGTGGGTGAGTAAATTATCAGCAAAAGTGTTTTTAAAAGTGAACTACTCCTTTTTAAAAAAATATGTATTCATGGTCAGGCTTTACACGTTCTCAGCTGTGATTATCTTAGTAGATTCAGACCCCCTCATATGACCCGAGAAGGCCTTTACAGCGAGTTTTTGGATGACACGGGTGTTTCTGATGGCTAATTCCTCAGCGGGACGACCTTTCAGGAAAACCTGTCCACAACAGATAATCGAAACCCACAACCCTCAAATTGACGCAATCAGGAAAACATGCACACCATTTTCTTTACATCTTTGCTGGCGAGCATGGCACAGATGGCATTGAACGGTAAACACCCTGCCTCTAGATAGAAGATGTGTCATAATATTCCTAAAGCCTCGCTGCGGCTCAGCCAACATGTTGCACGCCGCGGGATGCCTATTTTTCCACTCTTGTCTTCGTCAGAGACGCTCGACAGCGCTGTGACCTTTTGCGAGAGCGCCCAAACCTACAAAAACAATGGCTATCCTGAAAAAGCACAGACGCATTCTGTGTCGAGGTTTTTTACAAATCACTCCGCATGAATAAGTGATTTTACGACAGGTCTGCGGCGAGGGGAGCGCCGGCGTGCCGCTTTAGGGATGCATGAGCTGTAATCGGTGCCAGGATGGAGATTTTCGGGGTTGTTGCTGCATGAGCGCGCCGGGGATTGCTCTCGGAGTCTGATAGGAACACAGCGGGAGGGCGCAGGGATGGCGTGTGTTTGTTGGGCAACTGCACTCAGGACTGCAACAGCACATTAAGAAGATGACCTGAGGACCACACACACACACTGTTGTGCTTCTCTTGCTGGACACACTCATTGCTCCCATTCTCCTCCTCTATGGCGTGTCACTCATCCGAGGAATGCTGGGTTTTCCATGTGTGTGTGTCTTTGGGATCGACTGATAGAACGTCATTAACGTGAATGATTCTCGTTGCGTTGGGTAGATGTGAGTGTGTGAGATGGAGGATCCGTATCGAAGTGGATTCTAGAGGTTATAAAACGTGATATTTCGAAATATTCAAAAACATGACATTTTTGTTTCAAAATAACTGTCAATGATAGTAAAATAACTCCAATTTGTGTTCGATGAATGCTGGTTATGTCTTTGGAATCAGCTGGTACTCGCAAATATAAAGGGATCACGCTAAAGAACATTTTTATTGTGAACATTTTGTGCAATGGAAAAGTTCCATGGATGATAAAAGTTGTTCATAAAAGCATAAATGCCAATAAAGAAGCTTTATTTTTAGGGTGTTGGTTCGAAGGAGCCATTAACATGAATGATTCTCATTGCACTCGTTAAATGGAAGTGTGTGAGATCGATAAGGTGTGTCTGAGGATTCTGGGCTGGTATAATGCGAGCGAGTGAATGGGTGTGTGTGTGTGCCATATGGGGTGCGTGTGTGTGTGTGTGTGCACGCGCTGATAGGGGTTTTATCTGGTCAGTGTCCTCACATGACTTTAGGTGCTGTTTCACTGGTTGCTGTTATCTGGTGTTTTTCCACAATGTTTTTGGAAATTAGTGTTAAATTATTATTTTTTTTTTCTGTTATAAATATGAACATGAATTTGGATTTATTTGGCTATGCTTATGTTCCAAGAAATTCACACAAAATCTAAATACTCACATCTGTATTTTATTTGCTTATACTTTCAATGTTGTTTGTTTATTTCTTTTATTGTTCATAATTTGTATTAATTATATTAGTTTAGTTTATTATTATTACCTTATTATTACTAATATTTTAACTAAGAGATTTGTATTTATTTTTGTTCATTATTTTTGTATTGGTGTTAACTTAAATAAAAATTACTAAAAAAATGTTTAAATATTGACTAAAAGTTACTAGAACACTGATTCACATTAATAAAAATCATTACCGTGCATTTAAATAGCTAAAGAAAATGCGAGTGAACATGCGAGTTTTCCGTGAGCCCCGCTAATGGGAAAATCATTGAATCCGTAAACACATAAAGATTGAAGACAGATGCTGATAGTCTTGATTCGGCTTTTGTTTTATGGGAACAATGAGAATGAGGGGACGGCGGTGAATAGAGCGCATCTGTGCACACGGGGTCTCGCGACCGTGCCAAGAGTCCTGCTTCCACTTTCACACTGTCACCGCCGGCCTCCGCTGGGGTTTTGCCTGATAAATCGGCAGATAACAGCCATAGCCGGTGGCCATTGTTTCTCCGGGGTAAAGTGTTTAAAATGAATTTACCCGGTGAGTGCGGCGAATTCATTTCACATTACGCTTGTCGCTGATGTACAAGGGGCCCGCTGCAAAAAAATGGATCGGGTGGCATGCCAAACTCTGTAATCAGGGTTTCTCGCAGGGCTCGCGGCCTATACAAAGAAGCTCAGACAATCAGGTTTGTTAGCTATGCATGCCAATCTGTTACCGTGGTTAAGGGGCAACAGTCGGGGGGGACCGTGCCACGCAGGGGCAACAAGCACACAAATACAATTACAGCTCACGGACCGACTGCTCGCTCTCTGGCAGGTCAGCTCGCTCTCGCTGCCTGCCCAAACCAGAGACAACAAGAGAGGCGATTCCATGAACTTTCTGAAGTGACTTGGTCAAGAATTGCATGCTATTGCATAAGAAAGTGGCAAGTACTGAGATCTGCACTCGTGTTAAAACTCCAACTGACCGGTAAGAGCGTCAGAGAGCTGCAACCAGACTGTCACCACTCTTTAACTCCAGTGATTCCTTAAAGGAGAACTCTGGCGCAAAATGAGCCTTTGGTCTAATTACACATTGTTACCTAGTCAACCGTTATCTGAGATTTGTTTTCATGATTGCCGAGTGTAAATACTTTTATCTCTAAAAACAGTTTAGCCTATAACGCTAGTATATAGGGCATAGAGTAATGACAAATAAAAATCGCTTGTTATTACCACTAACAAGGCTCAAAATAGCCCCACACTAACACGACAGCATAACAAGGGTCCCTACATTCAAACCGAAGCATTGAGAACTTTGTCAGTGTCCAAACAGTTTAATAAGAAGTAGAGGCCTGCATTTCAGCCCGAGCCCGACGGGCCCCGACTTATTTACACTCCTCGGGCCGGGCTTCGGGCCAATTTTAACGTCATAGTTCACACGCGGGCCGGGCCTCGGGCCTGTTTTAGGCTTATCTTTTTTATAGCCTATTTTAGATATTACTTAAAATAAAATATGAGGAGATGACTATTGAAAAGCAAACATAGAAAGACGTTTTATAACCTATCATACTGTTTTTTGTTTGATTGGACTTTAGTTTCATGAGTCTGTTGGAAACTTTTGGAAATACGAATGTCCATGTTCTGTAGTGAAGACTTGATTTTTGAGGTAAGATAACCTGCATGTTTGTTTTTAATGTAATTTATTTGATTTGTTTAGATTGCATTCTCTGTATTGTAGCCTATTGTATTGTAAATGCATTTACGAGCGCTGTTGCCAGCAGCAGAGCAGTTTGCCTCAGCTTTTCAAAAATGACAATAAACGTTTAACAAACGTTTAAACTAACGTTAACTGTCTGTGTGAATATGTTTAAGTTGTTTTATATCTATGGATTTTATTGTAGGCAAGTAAAGTGTTGATTTGAGCGCTATAAATGGATCAAACATGTTTAACTCGCTGTCGGGTGCTTGGTCGTCATAAAAAATAAATAAAAAGAAACATTTGTCTTAATTAACTTTATAAAGAAATGAAAATAATCTAAACGGTAACTACTTTGCCATTGAGGACAAAACATATCTGTTTAAATGACTGCTGCAACAGGGCAGGCTGTGTAAGGTGTTTTTTTTTTTTTTTAAATAACGGGCTCGGGTCGGACTCGGGCTGATCATTCTGATGAGCTGTCGGACACGGGCCGGGCTAGGGCCTAGATTTGAGGCCCGTGCAGGGCTCTAATAAGAAGATATTTTATACACACAGTCAACTTCGCGAATACAGGAAGAAGCCATCTTTGAAAAATAGTCTCTACCAGTCGATCTACGAACGCCGATCCAAGTGCGCTGGTGAGATGTGAATAAGGTTATAAGGTGAGCGCGAACAGTAGGCTACGTGTACATATTAAAGAGAAGAAAACGGTTCGTGTTTGTGTTTCTTCCGGAAACAACGGACCGTATGATATTCTGCACAGTTCAGCGCACTTGGATCGGCGTTCGTAGATCGACTGGTAGAGAATATTTTTCAAAGATGGCTTCTTCCTGTATTCGCGAAGTTGACTGTGTCTATAAAATATCTTCTTATTAAACTGTTTGGACACTGACAAAGTTCTCAATGCTTCGGTTTGAATGTATGGACCCTTATTATGCTATCGTATTAGTTTGGGGCCATTTTGAGCCTTGTTAGTGGTAATAACAAGCGATTTTTATTTGTCATTACTCTATGCCCTATATACTAGCGTTATAGGCTAAACTGTTTTTAGAGATAAAACTATTTACACTCGGCAATCATGAAAACAAATCTCAGATAACGGTTGACTAGGTAGCAATGTGTAATTAGACCAAAGGCTCATTTTACGCCGGAGTTGTCCTTTAAGATTGGCCTAAGTCGTTTGTTTCTCCTAAAAAGACAATGCTGGCTTGTTTTAACCCAAATTTGGCAAATTTGAAACATTTGACAAACCCAAACGTTGGGTTAAACATTTTAACCCAACTTCAGTTTTCACTTTCAATTGTACATTTTTTAATTACATTTTTAAACCCAACATTTGTGTTTGTCCATATTTGACCCAAATTTGGGTTGAAACAACCCAGCATTTTTAGAGCGCACATGTGATCTCTTCACCTTAAAAATTAAGGTTATTTCGAACTTCCCATTCCACCAAAGGTTCTTTATAGTAAAAAAAAAAATTCTTTTGCACACTAAAAAATGGTTATTTTAAGAACTGTTCACTCAACGGTTCTTCTGCGAAAATCACTATTTGCAACCTTTATTTTTGTGAGTGTAGATTTCACCAATGTTTCAGACTAACACAGTCTCATCCCAAGTCGTCATATAACTGACGTCTTGGGACGTCTTTTGACCATACATCTACATCCGCCTTTTTATGGTACCCTTAAACGTCGGTTAGTTGACTATCCCGGGCCGTCATACAACTGACGCTTTACCTTTAACGTCAGTTAGGTTTAGGTCTGGGGTAGGGTTAGGATCCGATAACGTCATCTAACCGACGTTTAAGGGTACCCTAAAAAGGCGGATGTTGACGTATGGTCAAAAGACGTCCCAAGACGTCAGTTATAAGACGTCTTGGGATGAGACTGCGCTGTTCAGACTGAAGTCATATATCAACTTTGCCTACCTCCATGCCTCAGCTAAAAACATGTCTATTTCATATTTAAATGTTCCATTTATTAATGGATAGCCCCTTGATATGCATCATCTCATTTTCAAGAGTCCCCAACTACACTATTACATAATTCATCATAGTTCAGACATGTTATAGCACACATCTCATTACCTTATTACACAGTTGAAACCCATAAAGCGAAGTTATCACATACACTCTTAGAAGAAATGGTTCTATTTAGAACCAGAAATGGTTCCATCCCCCGCTTCATATATGGAACTCCAAAATGGTTCTATATAGAACCATTTTTTTTTTGGTAAAAGGTTCTATTGGCCAAGTACGGAACCCCAGGGTTCTATATAGAACCCAGAGGAACCCTTTTTTAAGAGTGTATAGAACCTTTTAGGGGTTCCAAATACGTAGCGCTGATAGAACCTTTTAAGGTTCTATATACTGTAGAACCTTTTCTTCTAAGAGTGTAAGAAAGACAGAGGTTGAGGTAAATCAATTGAAACAAAGTACAATTACAAGCACTACTGTTTAGTCCAACATCAGTAACATGCACTCACAGTGTTAAGATATTGAAATATAGATAACCTGAATCTGCGAGAAGATGAGATGGATCTAATCTTAATATGTATTACATGTGGCCTTATGTTTTTGCCATGTGTTATGTGGGTGTGCAAATATATTGTAAAGCAACCTTGAACTACAGAAATGTGCTATATAAATGAAACAACTTCTGCAATCAAAATCCAGAGATCTCAATATGAACTTCTCCCAGGATTGAATGATCTGAGCTGTTGTGCATTGAAAAACCTGACATGTTAAATGAATCATAGAGTATGTGTAGACTTGCTCACTTACACAATATTGCTTTTGGTTTAAATAAAAGTGTTTGTTTTTTTCAATAATAGTAGAGTGGAAGTCTGAGAATGAGTGTGATAGTGAAGAAAACTCTTTTTTGTCTAGATTTCATCATTGATAAACACCAGTAAAGGAGATATGGTGAGCACTAAAACTTTAGACATTTATCGGAGCATATTTTGTCTTTTTCAAGCAGACGCCATCCGTCTAAACTGTCGAGCGTAATGCCTCAGATTCGTCCTTCGTTTCTGTTTGTTTTCCCACAGATTTTAAAAAGCAGGTAATAAGACCTGTGAATCTTTTTTTTAAAGCTAATTAATCCTATATATACAGGACGCACGTCATTGTTCTAGTGGTAATTTGTTGACCCAGAGGGCGATAGACTCCCTCTTTCACCAGCAACACAGCCGCTGATTTGTAAACCCTTTCATTGGCTAGCAGAGGAGTTGTAGCGCAGTAAAGGCCGGAGAAGGGATGAGGAGGCTCATAATGGACTGCTGTGTATGGGAGGGTCGTGGGAAAAGCATCGCCATGCTGTTATTGTGATATTTCAACCAGGACTCTGGACTGACCCTCCTAAAGGCACATTGTGGTGACTGCCGTGCTAATGGGGCAGCCGCTCGCTGAGGCCACAATAGACACGTCTCCGCCTCGGTGCGGGGGTCGCGCGAGGACAGGCTGATTTTAATGCAGTTAGTAGGTGAATGGGTTTGTGCGCTCGCTTAATGGACGAGCTGCTTCATTAGGAACATCGGACGTGGATCTGCGTCTGTGCACTGAAGCATATGCTGTTGTTGGTGTGGGATTGAAGGTGGATGTGGTTTTAGCCGAGAATATTAATGTTAGTGAAGGCAGGGCTTGACATAAACACACGCCAATTGGCCAGGTTAACGCAGTCTCTCCTATAGCCACTTTGGCGGGTTCAATTTTATATATAATAATATATACATTTTTCAATTGTTGTGTTTTAAATAGGCATCTGCAAAAAAAAATTAAGTGCAACGTAGAATCAGATATATCATTTTTTCAGAACACATCAATACTGGAATATCTGAAACGCTTCCAATACTCATTTTACGCAGAACAGACACTACCCGCCTCTCCTCACTCACTCGTTTGAGCCGCTCGGGATGAATATCGTTGGTGTTAAAGGGCTTGAATTTTGGCGTAGGATTGCGCGGAATTATACTCATACCCCAAAGTGTGCTCATAAAGCCGCCTCTTGGTACTAAATTGAGTTATTTTCGCTGCTTGTTGCACTTAAAGAGTCAAATACACACAAAATAATGTCAAAATACCGGTCTTGGCAAGTATTCAAGTAAACACATGTAAGCGAACTTAAACCGTTGAGAAAGAAAACACATGTGTGACAGTATAACTGTTCAGTGTGTTGGGTCTTACACACGCCAATTGGCCAGGTTAACGCAGTCTCTCCTATAGCCACTTTGGCGGGTTGAATTTTATATAAATTTTTCAATTGTTGTCTTTTAAATAGGCATCTGCATTAAAAAATTAAGTGCAACGTAGAATAAACCGTTGAGAAAGAAAACAAATGTGTGACAGTATAACTGTTCAGTGTGTTGGGTCTTACACCAACACGCGACGCGACACGCGATAAAAGGTATCTTTTCCATGTTAATCAGAGTTTTTGTCCTAACCAGACGCAACGGCGACACGCGAAGTTTCTATTTTAGAAACGGTTCTTATTTCTGCGACGTCGCGGCTGACCAAATGAAGAAATTACACTGGTTATGAGAACACATTATTTATTTTTATTTAAAAATTGGTCGATAACGAATAATTTACCTCAGATTTTGAAATCATATAATATAGCGTTCAAAATGAATTTTATGCAAACATACAACTGTACTTTATAACAAATTTAGTCAATGAGTATATTTTGTTAATGTTTTGATTTTTTAATAATGTTATTTCTTGATTTGATTATGTCCTTTACCCATTTCCAATGCGAGTGCGGGCCAACAGTGCGCTTTCACGCTGTTCTGAATGCTTGTGATTTTTGATAACAACGTGTGGCGTCTCACAGTCTAGTGTGAACAGACACACAGTCGCTGGAATTTTATCGCGTCGCGTGTAGTTGGGACACGGTGTTATGGTGTGTTCACACCGAACGCGAATAGAGCGGCAAATACGCGTCTATCGCGTCTAGTTAGACGCTTGAACATTCGCTCAAGTTCAAATTTTTCAACTTGCACGGAAGACATTCGCGGCAAACCAATTTGCGTCATTCGCAACGCCCGGCGCGAATGATGCGTCTATTCTGATGTGTCTTTGCATTGACTTTGTATGTAATCTACTCGCGCAAATAATTAAATTTGCGTTCGGTGTGAACACACCATTAAAGTGACAGCAGCCTAATATATCTCCTGCGAAATTATGTGATAATATTAAAAATATCTATATGGCAGTTTTTCCCCATAGTATCGATGTTAAAATTTCTGACTAGAGTGGCTCGTAATTTTGTAAAACCAATATAGCCACACAGTGGCTGGTGAGCAAATAAAGTTACGGTGTTTCTTATATACAGAAGAATAAATATGCTAAAACCTCTCTATGAGCTCTGCTAATGGGAAAATCATTTGATCTGTAAATACAATAGCTTTTTATGGTATTGTGTATTAATAAAGTTTCTATTATGTATTCTTAATAATTATTTTTTTTCTTTAGGTTGACTTGTAACATCTTGTCCAGGGACTACAAATGAAAAATAGCCTTTGGCTAATTCTGATACATTTACAGGAATGTTTTATTAATGTACAATGTCCCTGTAAAACTAAACTAAATTGAATAAAAATAAAAAACAAAACAAAGATTGAAGACAGAAGCTGATGCTCTTGATTCTGCTTTTGACTATTATAGTTCAGCATTTGTGCTCCAACTCTTGAATGATTCCTCAAATCATGTGTTGTTGATGCGAAGTGCGCTGTTGCTTTACTTAGTTGATTTTTAGCACCTGGCAGATGATAAAATGGGCATAAAAACCTTCAAACACACAGTGGGTGAATTCTTGTGCATAATCTAAACATCTCAGTGGTTTTTAAACACACTGAATGTGCTGGAAATCGAACAAAGAGAATCTTTTTGTGATGCGGAGCGCTGTTGAACACCATGTGGATGAAGTTCTTGTTGGTCGAAGGGGTGTCAAACGAAAAGAAAGTTTAAGTAGGTGTTTGGTGCTGTGTTAATGTGCTGTCGCGTGATAACCACGCAGGGCTGTTTGGGTAAAGTCGTAGCGCTCAGGCAGGGTGGTAAGTGTGAGGTCACCATGCGTGCCCTTTCCGTATTGTCCCGTCCAATGACTTTTTGACCTCTTCATGTCTCTTCCTCACCATTGACTGTCTCGTTTCTCCATTGCCACACCCGCCCTGCTTTACGCCACATTGTCCGTGTCCAGATCTTTAGATCTCCGTGAAAAATGCACTAGTACATTTACAAGTCCAAAAGTGATTGAGTGCGGCACGACCAAGAAAGGGCGTTTCCGTGCCTGAGGGTGGCCATTTTTCTGGAAAACCACCGGCACAGACATCCCATGTGTCACAGCGCTCTCTTTCTCTGTGCACTAATGGCTTTGGGGCAAAACTCTTTCAAGGTCACTTACTGAGGGATGAAACGCTTTATTTTTCTGACACTGAAATCCACTGCTGTCCTGTCTGTGTAAATGTTTATATATAAGCTCAGTGGATATACACTCATCTAAAAGATTGTTAGGAACACCATACTAATACTGTGTTTGACCCCCTTTAACTGCCTTAATTTTACGTGGCATTGATTCAACAAGGTGCTGAAAGCATTCTTTAGAAATGTTGGCCCGTATTGATAGGATAGCATCTTGCAGTTAATGGAGATTTGTGGGATGCACATTAGGGCTGGGTAATAAATATCGATTTCTTGATATTAATCAATTCTCATTTTTACGAACCGATATCGATTATTAAATCTCAAGAATCGATTAGTCATCCTGTTTAATTTGGATGAATGGGACATTGTATCACGGCTGCGCGCATCCAAAAAATCGCAATAATCTTTGTCCTTTGTTACTATTGATATGAAACAAAGTCTCAAATTTCAAATTACGTCCATTTTCTTTAGAAATTCAAAAACATAAATGCCGTTTTGTCGCTGTGGCGTGAGATCGCTCTGGAGAAGCAGCAGCGCTGATCTCTCTTCCGGCTTAATAATACCAGTCACAGCGCCAAATTAACATGAATGAGCTTCTGAAAGTGTGTTAAAGATACAGTACAACTTATCGAAATCCGTATCATGTCACATTCATTCACTCAATCAGCGTTTCAACCGTGGAAAGACGTCAGTTAAACAGCTTGTAATCAATGTATCGTCATATTTACCTCAGAAAACCCACATCAACTCGTTAGTCAGCAAGATAAAAATAACTCTAGAGAGCAGCATTTTGCTAAATATATATCCCATATTACATATGCATTATAATCTTAATGTTCTTCAATATTTAATGCATATTTGAATAAATCTGGCCACCATTTAAATGTTTATATTTCATATAATCTTCTTATAAAAATAAATAAAAGTGTAATTTAAGTGTTTGTATAGCTACAAAATTAGGCTAATGAAGCCGCCTAGTAGGCTACAACAAGACTCCCATAGTTTACAGCATTAGTTAATAGATTTGATTTCCTTGAGAAAATTTGCAATTTATTGGAACTGATATCAAAGATAATCAATATTGAATCGAAATCGAATCGAATTGCAAGCTTGTGAATCGAAATCGAATCGAATTATGAAATTTGTGTCACAACCCAGCCCTAATGCACATCCAGGGCACGAAGCTCCCGTTCCACCACATCCCAAAGATGCTCTATGGGGTTGAGATCTGGTGACTGTGGGGCCATTTTAGTACAGTTTATTTTAACATTTAGCTATGAGTGACACGTTAACGTTTGTTTTTGTCATTTTATCTAATCTCATCTGATCTCTTGTTCTTTCGTTCTCATTCTATCTTTAGTTCTGTTATGCCATTCTATCCATCATTCTATATTTCTATTTGTTCTATTCGAATTCTGACATTATCTATAATTTAATCAATCATTCATTCTGTCGTTCTATCGATGATTCTGTCATTCTCTCGTTTTATCTATAGTTCTGTCCGTGTGTGTTTTTTAAGCATTTGTGCTTAAGGCCACGTTCAGTATCTCTGCGCACAGATACGAAGCCCTGACTTCTTCCATGAGAGAAAACAATAAACGTCCTTGTGTTTTTTCGATACGTCTGGTGAAGATAGGGCTAAATCTACAAATATTGACACCTGCGCTCTGAGAACCAAAGCAAGTCACAGATTTGTGCTTCAACTTTGATACGGTCTTTTCAATCAAAACGAGATGATGATGTTTTGACAAAGTCAATATGATAGCTTGACATATGAAAGCCTTGTCTGAAGGCTTTCTTAAATGAATGGTTTTCTCAGCCTTGTAGTAGTTATTTTTCCTCCGTCATTGAGTTTGGTTTAACATTGGCCGCTCTGTAATCCCTCACTCATCCTACAAGCACCAGGGTCAATATTTATGGAGAAAACGCTCAGGCTTTGAATGTTAGGATTCTGACCTTGACTAAACTCTCGGCCCATGTGCTTTAATAAGCAACGCCGCTGGTGTCTGACTCCAGAGGTCAAACATATGTCAAGGATAATTTGAGGTCAAATGAAGCTGACCTGATGTAATCTGCTTTGAAAAGCACCGAGCGTTTGCTGCGTTTAATGATGCTGATGAGTCCGGAGAAACACTGCCACTCAATGGGGGTTTATTGGACCCTTAATGCTGCATAAACTCACTTGAAAGACTCTGCAAACACACACCCCCTTCAAGACAAGACAAGACAAATCCGTCTCATTAAGAGAGGAACGTTTGGCGCCAAGGACATCGGCCTCAAAATCAAGTGGAATTTGCCTATTTCTAAGTTAGGATTACAAACAGTCACCTTTCTAAAGTTAAAGTAGACCATTACGCTGAATATTGAGGAATGTGTAGGGCTTTGCACCAGCCGTGTGTTAAACCTTTCTTACGCCCTCCCGTCTGGACATTCACGTCTATGGACTCAAACCAAGCCATTCCGCTTCTGGTCCAGGGCTTTGATTGACAGCTCGGCTTAATATGCCCTTTAGCCTTTATCTAAAGAGTGAGAGGTCAAAGGATTAGTGTCCCAGGTCAAGTATAGCACCTGTGCGTCTATATAAACCACACAAAGGCGTCCGGCTCCAAAAAGAGAGATATTTCTGCGTGGAATGCACTAATGGTGAACACAAGCTGGGAGATGAAGTTTCCGTATTTGTTGAATGTATTTCGCTTTCTCCGGTGTCAGTCTGTTTTGAAAAGCACGCTGAAACATTTTTTAGGATATACTTTGAAACCATTTTCGCTGTGAGTTTGTGAAGTAAAACATTGAAGAGTGAAATAATATTGTCTTGTCAAAAATCTTTATTTGCAACTTTAAAACGGTATTTGTACGGTGTAAGATGAAAGAATTCTACAGGACCACCTATAGGGGCACGGCCAAGACAGAAACTGAGATGGGATGAAGGATTACTTGGCAATGATTTGCGTTCCCCTGAGAAAGCGCTTTGTCAGGGGAACGCAAACATTTGCGAAAGAACCCAAAAACATTGACCACTTATTTTTCCTTCCATCTCATATTTTGTTCCACCAACATGTCCTCTCAGGGGCTCTGTAGAATTATTTGTACGAATGTTGTTTCATGTCATCTATCTATCTATCTATCTATCTATCTATCTATCTATCTATCTATCTATCTATCTATCTATCTATCCGTCGTTCCATCCATTATTCATCCATCCATTATTCATCCATCCATCATCCGTCCATTCGTCCATCCATCCATCCATCCTTCGTTCCATCCATCCATCTATAAATCCATCTATCTATCCATCCATCTATCCATCCATCCATCCATTTGTTCCATCCATCCGTCCATTCTTCCATCCATCCTTCGTTCCGTCCACCTATCTATTCATCCATCCATCCGTCGTTCCGTCCCTCCGTCTTTCCATCCATCCATCCATTCGTTCCATCCATCCATTATTCATCCATCCATCATCCGTCCATCTTTCCATTTGTCCATCCATCCATCCTTCGTTCCATCCATCTATAAGTCCATCTACCTATCCATCCGTCATTCCATCCATCCATCCATTCGTTCCATCCATCCATCCATTATTCATCCATCCATCATCCGTCCATCTGTCCATTCGTCCATCCATCCATCCGTCCATTCTTCCATCCATCCATCCGTCCATCCATCCATCCATCCATCTATCTATAAATCCATCTGTCTATCCATCCATCCATCTATCCATCCATCCAACTATCAGTCCATTCGTTCCATCCATCCATTCGTCCGTCCATCCATCCATCCATCCATCCATCCATTCTTCCATCCATCCATCCATCCATCCTTCATTCCATCCACCTATCTATCCATCCATCCATCCATCCATCCATCCATCCATCGTTCCGTCCATTCGTTCCATCCATCCATCCATTCTTCCATCCATCCATCCATCCATCCATTCTTCCATCCATCCATCCATCCATCCTTCATTCCATCCACCTATCTATCCATCCATCCATCCATCCATCCATTGTTCCGTCCATTCGTTCCATCCATCCATCTATCCATCTATCTATCTATCGATCTGTCTGTCCGTCCGTCCGTCCAAAAATGACAAACACCAAACATCTTCTATTCCGCGTCTTCTAAAGTCATATGATGTCTTTGTGTCGGGGACATGCTAAAATTTAATTCATTGTTTATGGAAATATGATGGATGGATGGAAATATGAAAGATGAGGGATTTTCTCATCATGTGTTTCGTGGAAGAAATCCAAACATAGTAGTTTGTCACTACACTACACACTCCTTCAAAAGTGTTCGGCGAGACAGGAAGACTTGCGAGTCTGACTAGGGTTACCTTTGTGTGTGTACCTTAACTTAAAGAAACTTTCCCACCCTTTGTTTGGACACTCACATTAAGGTGGGCATAGAAACTGGCGAATGTACTCAGTGCCTTAACGCAAGACGCCATATCCATTCATGGCTCTGAGAGGGTGTCTCTGAGGGGAAAGGGTGATCAGATACCAAAGTGAAAGCCTCTCTATGTCTGTGAGCGAGGCACTCTGGAGGCTGAATGGATATGGCTTTTAAAGGCCTAGATTACAGTAAAGCTGGCCTACATGCTCTTTTTATCGGTCTGTGTCTCCTCCATCACTGGCATCTCTTCTCTCTCGCCCTGTGAGGCCTTCCCTGCTCCGGCTTGTCCGACAGTCAATAGGCTTTGTCCCGGCTCGAATTTAAACAAGTGCCTCGGTCCTCCTTTTCTTCTGCTTTTGTGGACAGAAGTCGGAGGTAGAGGACGTGGATCATCTGATGAGAAGATGAGCTTGAAGCGAACAGGAGACAGTGACGGCCTCTGCTGAAGACTGAAGGGTTTATGTAGAATCAGGGTTGTGCAGAATTCAGAATTTGCAGAATTCAGGAAAGTGGGATTTACTGAGTTGTAATTCAAAGAAATTTAACAGCAGTATTGCATTCTGGGAAATTAAGTGTTCTTCCACCCTGATCAATGAATGTGATGAATGATTTTTTTAATCAAATGTGATAATGAATTTAACTAAATTTAACTTTACTTTTTTAACTGAATTTAACTTTATCTGTGATACCGTTCTGTTTATCTGTCTCATTCTACCGTTGTTTCATCCATCCATTTTTCTTTCATTTCTCATTCTGTTGTTCCATCCATCCATCCATCCATCTGTATCTATTGTTCCATCCATCCATCCATTTATCCATCCATCTGTCTGTTGTTATATCTATCCATTTATCCATCCATCCATCTGTTTGTCTATCTACTGCTCCATTCATCCATTTATCCATCCGTCTGTTTGTCTATCTATTGTTCCATCCATCCATCCATCTGTATCTATTGTTCCATCCATCCATTTATCCAACCATCCATCCATTCTTCCATCCATCTGTTTGTCTATCTATTGTTCCATTCATCCATTTATCCATCCATCCATCCATCTGTTTGTCTATATATTGTTCCATCCATCCATCCATCCATCCATCCATCCATCCATCCATCCATCCATCTGTATCTATTGTTCCATCCATCCATCCATCCATCTGTATCTATTGTTCCATCCATCCATCCATCCATCCATCCATCCATCTGTATCTATTGTTCCATCCATCCATCCATCCATCCATCCGTCTGTTTGTCTATATATTGTTCCATCCATCCATCCATCTGTTTGTCTATCTATTGCTCCATTCATCCATTTATCCATCCGTCTGTTTGTCTATCTATTGTTCCATCCATCCATCCATTTATCCATCCATCCATCCATCCGTCTGTTTGTCTATATATTGTTCCATTCATCCATCCATCTGTTTGTCTATCTATTGTTCCATCCATCCATCCATCCATCCATCCATCCATCCATCTGTATCTATTGTTCCATCCATCCATTTATCCATCCATCCATCTGTTTGTCTATCTATTGTTCCATCCATCCATCCATCCATCTGTCTGTTTGTCTATCTATTGTTCCATCCATCCATTTATCCATCCATCTATCCATCCATCTGTTTGTCTATCTATTGTTCCATTCATCCATCCATCCATCTGTCTTTTTGTCTATCTATTGTTCCATCCATCATCCATCCATCCGTTTGTCTATCTATTGTTCCATCCATCCATTTATCCATCCGTCTGTTTGTTTATCTATTGTTCCATCCATCCATCCACCCGTCTGTTTGTCTATCTTTTGTTCCATCCATCCATCCATCCATCCATCTGTTTGTCTATCTATTGTTCCATCCATCCATCCATCCATCCATTTATCCATCCATCCAGCCGTCTGTTTGTCTATCTATTGTTCCATCCATCCATCCGTCCATCCATCCGTCCATCCATCCATCCATTTATCCATCCATCCAGCCGTCTGTTTGTCTATCTATTGTTCCATCCATCCATCCGTCCATCCATCCATTTATCCATCCATCCAGCCGTCTGTTTGTCTATCTATTGTTCCATCCATCCATCCATTTATCCATCTGTTTGTCTATCTATTGTTCCATCCATCCATCCATTTATCCATCTGTTTGTCTATCTATTGTTCCATCCATCCATCCATCCATCCATCCATCCGTCTGTTTGTCTATCTATTGTTCCATCCATCCATCCATCCATTTATCCATCCATCCATCCGTCTGTTTGTCTATCTATTGTTCCATCTATCCATTTATCCATCCATCCATCCATCCATCCGTCTGTTTGTCTATCTATTGTTCCATCCATCCGTCCATCCATCCATCCATCCATCCATCCGTCTGTTTGTCTATCTATTGTTCCATCCATCCACTGTATCGTTCAATCCATTGTTCCGTTCATCCGTCTGTCTGTAAACATTTCTTGTCTTGTTTTTCTTGTAGAAAACGTGTTTGATTTTTCACATTTAAATTCAAGAACTGAATAGAGACCAAGTGTTGTGAGAAATGAAAGAGCAATAACACTCTCCTCTGGGAACTCTCCTGGTTGAGTTCATGAGGGTCAGTTGAATATCTCCTCTACAGCCGTACGTTCTCCAAACAAAACCCCGCTCGTCACCGCCGCGCTTTCTGGAGGGAGGGTTTGTGGATCCGTAAGCAGTGCAGAGAAAAGCATGATTTTGAAAAGGAGAAAAGAGTCTAAAGGGTGTTCTCTGAGTCGTAACCTTTGTTCTGTGGGGAAGAGGGCTAATGTTCTCCAAACTCTCCCATAACAATTAAAAGAGGAGCTGCCCTTCAAGCAACCGGGCCCTCCTTCTCCTCCTGCGCTTCTGTCTATTCCAGAGAATAATGCCGGCCTTTGACACACACAATCTTTACCAACCTATGAGGTTGTAATTGACTAGTAGTGGGGATCCCTTGGGAGAAGGGCGATTCCTGGAGGATGAATTAAATTACCAGTTAATTGATTCCATTATTGATGTTTTTGTTAAGAGGGTGAAAGCGGAGGCGCCGTGAGATGTCAACAGTTGTAGACTTTACTGCGATCCGACTAGAGCTTTGCTCACAATAAAGACACGGCCGAGCTCTTTTGAAACCTTGATGGAGGGAGAGAGTTAATGTAGATTTCCCAGTGAAGCTTACACAGCATTTGCAGTTCAGTAGCAGCCATAACAACATCACTTGAAAGCAGTGCTGGGTGTAATGCATTAATCAACATAAGTAATTAACATAAAGCTTCCTCTCAGGACTGAATTTAGTTGCTTATTGCGCTTAAAAGTCAAATACACACAAAAATAATGTCATGGTCTTGCCGAGTATTCATATTAACACAGTCAGTTGTGTTTTAACATAAACAGCATGTATAACAGTACGGATCCATGCGTCAGGTCCAGTGGTGGGTGTAACTAATTACTAAGTAGTTACTGTAATTTAATTACTTTTCCCTTGAAAATGTAAAGTAAGGGATTACTCTTCATTTATCTGTAATTTAATTACAGTTACTTCTGATGTAATTGAGGTAAATACTGAATCCGATCTCACAGCGATTCGTATGCATTTTATGAGGTGTCTAAATATTACGACCGTACAAATTCGTATGAATTATTGTAAAATATGTATGAAAAAAGTGTGAAACGTCATGAGTTTAGACATAAAACAATAGTGGGTTTAACATCAAAATGTATTGTCTGATGCTAAAAAGTATGTTTTTATAATGTAACCTTCTCCACCTTGGTCAGTTTAAGGATAATTCATGCAATTTTATAGTATTTATTTGAAAGAATTCAAACAGATTCATGTCTATCCTTGTATTATTCAGCTGGATGAGATTCATATGGGATTTTGAAAGTAATTAAAAGTAATTAAATACTTTTTAGAGAGAGTAATTAGTACAGTAATCTAATTACACTGTTGAAGAGGTAATCAGCAACTAGTAATTAATTACTTTTTTAGAGTAACTTACCCAACACTAGTCAGGTCTTAAAGTGACAGCAGCCTAATATACGTTCTCCCAAATTATGAAATTATATAAAAAAAAAAAATTATATGGCAGGTTTTTTTTAATGGTATTAATGTCAAAATTGTGGCCAGTGAAAATGCTGAGTGTGCACATGCAGGCATAGTCTTTCTCTACAAATTGACCTCAACAAACTACCTGACTGGCCTTAAAAAATTCATAATACAGATTTTTTTTTTTTGTCCATGCGAACCGGATTTATTTTGACAACGTTTTATCTGAACAGAAGTAAAGGCAAGAGAGGGAGGCCTTCGCCGGGAGAGATATAGTTCTATAAACGATATTGTCCACTTAAACAGCTCCTGTTTGTTGTAAATGCATGACATTTTGGACATGTTGTTGTTATTGTTTGCATGTTTGGCTTGTCATACCAAATTTGCATGTATTCTCACGAAACAGAGATTGCCATTGGTCTAGCATCTGACAGACAGGCTTTTATCACCGTGATTCTCTTTCTCACACTTCCCACGTCATTTCTCACCTCGTCTACAAACGTGCGAGTGTTTATCTTTGTTTTTCATGCTTTCTATCTGCATTCGTTTGTTGGATTTGTTTTGGAGAAGTTTAGGTTGTTTTGACTGTCACTTGGTATCTCATGATGGCCACTGCGATTCCTGACTTATACATGAATTTAAACCAGGACAGAAAAAAGAGGATTCTTATATCTGAATTCAGTTTGCATTGAGATGACTGGGGGAAGTGGTTAGACAGATGAACCTGTGCAGTTTTTAGAGAGCAGTGTTGTGTGAAACTGATTAGAGGTTTCACTCAGTAAACGTGGCAGTGGCCGGAGTGTGTTTGACTGATTGGAAAGGAGAGTTTAGTCATGTGATTTGGTGATCCCTCAGTGTTCACGGTTTGTTAGTTGCATTTACTGTGAAAGATATATAAATAAAGTTCATTACTTGGTGGTTTTGCAGAACGGGCCACATGTTTCGATGTCTTCAAACTGTGCCACATGAGACGTTTCCACGTGTGCTTTGATTTGCAATCCCTCTATTTTTCTCAGTGATTTTGTCTCTAGTGAGCGAAGAAATGTTGTTTTTTTTAATTGGCTGATGTTGAGAGCTGCAGTGACAACGGTAAAGAGCTTGAGGTGAAATATGAGATTGTTTTTACCTAAATATTTTTTGTTCAAGGAACACACATATATTTGTTTTACCACCAAAACACTATTGTATTAAACCATCATTTTCCACTATACTTAATTATCAATCGTTAAACTTTAAAGGTGCATTGTGCAAAATTTCGTGTTTAAAATAGCCGTTTTTCTAACCGTTGTGACATTTTATGCTAAAAAAGGTTCAATAATGACAAGAAAGAACCCTTTTGTCACAAAGGTTCTTTAAAGGCTATTATTCATTCATATATTACATTATTCTGCAACATTTTGTAGTTATAATTAAATTATTGTTTATTAAACTGTTGTAGTAACTTAATATCACATTTTAATCACGCAGAACTGAAATGGCGCTCTTTGTGTGATATTGATTAATTAAATTTTTTCAACCCACATAACTTGAATTTTGTGATCGTTCACATGCATTGCATTTTAGGGGTTCCAAATACGTAGCGCTTTAGAACCTTTTAAGGTTCTATATAGAACCTTTTCTTCTAAGAGTGTAGATTCAAAATAATTTGATTGTGTTGAGGTCCATAATTTTATTACGTTAGTTTAAAGAGTCATTTCTTGAGTGTACAGACAAATTAAGAGATCACATGTGAACATCATATTTTCTGTCCTTGTCTGTCATTTCCAATCAAGCTGCAATTTTGTCAAATTATGTGGAAAAGATATTTAATTGTGTGTACTTGGGTTGCATAAAACACTGCTTTTTAAAACAAGACAAAGAAACCCGCCGTTTTTTTTTTCCAGAATATTTTTTTTAAATGTAAGAGCTGCACAAATAATCAAAATAAAATTTAAAATGAAGAAAATAAGACAGCCAAGAGCTTTTTTTAAAAATTATTATTATTAAAAAAAAATTGTACAATGAAAGATTACAATAGTATATTTTTGTTGTTGTTGCGTTTAGACATTTTTATGTTTTTATTTAGTAGTAGTAATAATTATAATAAAATATTTAATGTTTATATTATAAATATAAAATTATTATTATTATTATTATTTTATCGCCTTATTTATTAGCAATCACAAAATGTTCGGCAAATCGTGAAGCTCAAACAGGCACATCAAACCTGGATTTTTTTAATCACATTTTAATTGTACAATTTGCATCCAGTATTTCCACTGTTTAGTTTAGACCGTTGTTTCTATACTAATGAACTAAACTAGTAATGTGCATCTTTGATTTTTGGACTGAGACTAAATGTCTTCCTCTGTTGTCTACGATATATATCTGTCGATCGCTAGTGTTTACGCTCGACATGTTCACATAAATGAAGTGCTTCATGTCTTACGATGTGAATGGACATGAATTCAATAGCACTGAGTGATAACCAAGTGTTTTGATTCATGCGGCCGGTGTTCAGGAGTGAAATCGATTGATTTTCTCTAATCTTGGGATCGAGGAACAATAGCACGTCCACGAGAGAATCGATGCACGAGTCACATCTGAGGAGAAAGCTCAGTTTAATGTACCGGATCAATAGCGGGAGACGATCAAAGACATTCTTCCTGAAGCTTTAGAGGCTTTAGTGTGAAGGCAGATTCACTCGTGTTGATACGGGATGCTTTCAGTGTGTCGTCACAGCATGTCAACCATAATGTTCAAAAAAGCTCCTGTCAACACCCGGCCAAGTGTGTTTCGTCTATTCATCTCATCTATTACCTCTAGAGTTTCACAGAAGAGTCTAAAATGTGCTCTGAGAACAAAGCATGCAAACATGAACTCATGATATATTGTCTTTTATTACATTAATTATGAATATTATTCATGATTTAAAATAATTCTCATACTGGCATTCATTTCATAGCTCTATAATACTGTAAAAATAAATATTTAAACTCAAAAAAACTGTTAATTTTAAGTTTAGTCAACTTGAAATGTGAAGTTGCTCAAAGTGAGGATATTTGAGTTGACTAAGGCACTTTTTTACAGTGATATGGCAAAAAAAATGACTCATTTGTGTCTCTTTTTATGTCTCAAATACAAAGTTGATGCACAAGTCAAGTCATATTTATTTCTATAGCGACTTATAAAGTACAGATTTTTCCACAGTAATAAACAGGAAAATAAAAATTATAATATTGCTAAGTTAATTTGTTATAAACAGCTCTATTATTCCGTTAATAATTGATTCAGCTCAGTGTAATATTGGTAATATTTCTGAATAATAATAATAGTGTTTTAAAGGTGCAATAATTGTGCTTTTTCTTTCGTGAAATAAGAATAAGGCGTCTGGAACAAGAACAAATGTGGGCGGGGCCTGATTTTGCCCGTGGGCAGTTGATTGGATGGTCGTGGTTTGCTATTGGTGGATCTCATGTGAGTGACAGGTAGCCCCGCCCTCGTCATCAGAGATAAGAAGAGAAGTTGTTTTGATTCAAGATTACGAGGCACATGAATAAAAAATAATAATAATGTGCACGATAAAGAATGAACAAGAGTCGTCAGTTTTGATTCCATGCCGACTTGAAACTTAATTGAGAAGTGTGTGTGTGTAGCATGTGTGAGTGTGTAGCATATGTGTGTTTACCATGTATGTGTAGCATGTGTGTGTGCGGTCCTGTTAGTGTATTGTATGAGATAATAACCGTGAGTTTTGCTGGCTGCGACTGTGCTCCGCTGGCAGGCATGTCTAATCCTAAATGCACCTGATGTGTGTGTGTGTGTGTGTGTGTGTGTGCATCTCGGCCCACTCAGGCTGATGTAGACTGACTTGACGTGCCGGTGCCCTGCAGCGAGACTCTGGGCCGCCTGACCCCCGGCCCACGCTCCGAATTTGGGGAACGGCAGCCGTAACCGGCACCATGGGGAGCGGTGTGTAAGGACCTTTCACATTACCCTGGCACAGCTCTCTGTTATCAGCACACACACACACACACACTGATGACCTCTGCCTGCACTCCTGCATGCCACGTCAAAATACAGGTTTATATATACATAAACACTTCCATTCAAAAGGTCAGAGATTAATACTTTTAAACAGCAGGTATACATTTAAATGACCAGAAGTGATTAAATATTCTATCTAATGTTACAAAATATTTCTGGTTTAAATAAACGCTTTAACTTTCTACTGATCAAGAAGTTTTTTTGTTTTATCACGGTTTCCACAAAAACATTACACTTATTTCAACATCAATACTAATGAGAAATGTGTCTTGAGCATCAGATCATCATATTAGAGTGATTTTCGATCATGTGACAGATCACAGGAATAAATCACACTTTACTATATATATTCACATAGAATATTATGTGAATATATAGTAAATATTACTGTAATATTTCACAGTATTACTGTTTTTACTGTATTTTTGATCAAATAAACACATACTCTGTGAGTCGATTTTTAAAACCATTTAAAAAACCGAATTGATCCCAAACTTTTGAGTGCTATATTGTAGAATACTGTGCATTGCATAGAGATATTAGGATATTTGTTTTAGAGCCCGACCGATAAAGGATTTTGAAGGCCGATACCGATAAAATCCGATATTCCGATATATCGGCCGATATTTTATTTATTTATTTACTTATTAATTTAAACTGGAGATGATTAGTCACAAATTTTGTCGTGCTTATTTGAGTTAAGAGAACTGATGGGGATGTTCTTTGAATTGTTATTCAAGCAATGTATGTATCGTGACTAGGGTTGGGTATCGAGAATCGAGTATCGATTGGAACCGGGACTAACTTTTAATTTTTCCCGGAATCGTTCAAAAGTTCAAATTTCGATTCCTAGTTTCGATATTCACAGTCCGCCGAGCGGAAGAAGAAACTGCTGAACAACACCAACGAAGAAGCGTCTACCGGAAGTGTTGGCATAACCGAGTCGAATATGAGTAGCTTACGTCGGCGGTCCAAAGTGTGGCTTCACTTTTCTAAAAATAACGAAATCTCGGCAAAATGCAAAATTTGTGACAAAAGGAGTATTTCCTTCAGAAAAACCGTTGGTTAGCAAGGTTAGCTAAACTTTTTTGACCCTGCCTCTTAAAAGAATCGTAATCGAGAATCGTTAGGAACCGGAATCGAAACGAGGAATCGGAATCGGAATCAGAATCGTTCAAATTCAAACGATACCCAACCCTAATCGTGACCAACTCAACGAGTGTTGCCAACAGGGACGGTGTAGAGTGCCCTCTGCTGGACAAACTATACAACTCCAACACTCGTGACATGGTTCAAGCGTGTTTTGTCCATTTTTATTTTATTTTTGAAATATTCATTTATCGGCCATTATAACTGCCGATACCAATAGTTTGGAAAATGCCTAATATCGGCCGATAATATCGGTCTGGCTCTAATTTGTTTGATGTTTCATTTTTAGTATGCTAAATATTTTTTAGAGTATAGCCTCTAAACCTGAGACATTGGGTGGTTTGCAGCGATGCGTGTTGTGCTGCAGTTTCACACATTAGAGATGATGTATTGTTGTGGAGTGAACGAGAGTTTCCTCCTCCTTTACAAACGTTATTGATTTCAGCCCCTGGCTCTCTCCTGACCTGATATACTGCATTTAAAAAAGCCCTTAATCCAGAAGAAACCAAGTCAGTATTCAATACTAATGTCTCTCTGTCATCATCATACACACAATATTCCCTGGTTATGAGTACACACTCGCTAAAGCCTTTCCAAGAACCACAGTCAGACTGTTAAATGAGCCTAACATGAGGATAATGATGATTTTGGGGGTTTTGAAGTTCTGCTGGTCTCCTGAGCCTCGGGTCTCCAATAACCCAAATTGAGTTGACTTGGTCGGACGTTCCCCGAGGCGGCGGGGTAAAAGATTTAAGGAGTTCAATGAACTCAAGCATAACGCCGAACACAAATCTAATGCCTTTCTGCTTGCACAATCTGGAATACACATAACCCATAAGCTTTTTAGTCCACCTTGAAATCGGTTTCCAGAAATGATGTTATATTTCCACGTCTGCGTTGAAGAATGACGCATGTGAAAATGTGAGACACCTGGATGTAGAAACACATAGACTAGTCGTACAAGTTAGTCATTTATTTTTTTTTCTTTAGCAACTTAAAGTCGTTACATACAAAGATAGATTGCGTTTGTGCATCTGAATGAGCATTGAGTACGTAAAATATATTGTAAAAAAAAATAGACTTAATTCATTTGAGTAAAATTGATCATTGGCAATCTCATAACTCGTATTTCCTCAATTTTAACAAATTTAAGACGACATATCAGGTCAGCTATTGAAGAACATGCATCGCATGTACAGAAAATAAATAATTTCCCATGTTATGAGAAAGTTGCATGGGGGAAAACAGCTTTTTGGTCTTAACTGGCCACCAAACTGGTTAGTCTGGTCTGGTTTGATGGTTTTAGATGGATTTTTGGACTGATTATTGCATTTTGGTCATAACTAGCCAACAAACTGGTTAGTCTGGTCTGGTTTGATGGTTTTAGATGGATTTTTGGACTGATTATTGCATTTTGGTCATAACTAGCCAATAAACTGGTTAGTCTGGTCTGGTTTGATGGTTTTAGATGGGTTTTTGGACTGATTATAGCATTTTGGTCATAACTAGCCAACAAACTGGTTAGTCTGGTCTGGTTTGATGGTTTTAGATGGATTTTTGGACTGATTATTGCATTTTGGTCATAACTAGCCAATAAACTGGTTAGTCTGGTCTGGTTTGATGGTTTTAGATGGGTTTTTGGACTGATTATAGCATTTTGGTCATAACTAGCCAACAAACTGGTTAGTCTGGTCTGGTTTGCTGGTTTTAGATGGGTTTTTGGACTGATTATTGCATTTTGGTCATAACTGGCCACCAAACTGGTTAGTCTGGTCTGATTTGATGGTTTTAGATGGGTTTTTGGACTGATTATAGCATTTTGGTCTTAACTGGCCACCAAACTAGTTAGTCTGGTCTTGTTTGATGGTTTTACATGGGTTTTTTGACTGATTATAGCATTTTGGTCTTAACTGGCCACCAAACTGGTTAGTCTGGTCTGGTTTGATGGTTTTAGATGGGTTTTTGGACTGATTATAGCATTGACAATGTAAAATGTTGCATTGTATATTACATTTAAATAGTTTTGAAGTCATATTTATTTGTTTATATAAGTCGTCATATCATATTTTGATTGGTTGCCAAACTTATGCCATATTAAACTGTGCCATATAACTTAACTTGAACTAGATTACCTGCTAGTTAGCATAGTGGCTGTGTTTATTCAACTAACCAGGAATGAGCACTGAAAATGTAAACTATTGTGTATAAATAGTTTTGAACTTGTTATTCATGTCTGTAAAATGTATTTTGATTGGTACCAAACTCATAATTCTCATTTGCACAACTTGAAGACCACAAACCAGACTAGACATTGCAGACCATGCAATGCATAAAGAAAATTAAGAAAACAAATCTTTCCATGTTATGTGAGAAAGATGCATGAAAGAAGATGGTTTAAAGTTGTTAGTTAGTCCATAATGCTGATCAGTCTGGTTTGGTTTGATGGTTTTAGATGTGTTTTGGACACTGGTCGACCAGCGAAACCTCCTCAGGCTGGTTTAAACTGTTTTTTGTGAGAACTCAAGAAGGGTCTGGTATTCTCTTACATCTGATGTTTTGAGAACAATCAATTCGAAGTGAAGAAACACACGGTAGTTAGCGCCGCAGCCCGTAAGTGATTCGACTGTGTCAATATTGATTGATATCTTGAATAATTGCCAGCGAGGGAGGGGAACCAGGTGCTGAGTGGAGAGCTGGGCTGGACGTGAACTTCACGGCGTATTATTGACGGTGAAGGAACCCGGTCGAAGCATTGAGCCATTGTTTAACTTGGCACACCGTACAGCTCCCTGGGGTTCGGCCCATAAAAGGCTTTCTGTTTCTAGCTGGAGTGCTTATTGTAGAAAAATTGTCCCTCTGAAAAATTAGCATGGAGCAATGAAGAATGCGTGATGTTGGGCAAATGACAGCTGCTTTGCTGAAACAATACATGCAAAATGGCTTTTCCTTCGGTGCTCTTCTCATGGAAATGAAGCCCCCTTCTGCTTTTAGAGGCGCAGAACATGTTCACGGCGCAACTGGTCCCATTCGAAACCAGTTATTCCCATACCCACTGTTTCTAGATAATGGGAGAAACTTTGTTAACCGCATTCTCAATGTACAAAGATTGAGATATCAGGATTTGGAGAGCAAAATCTGGGTTCCCGGAAGTAAAATCACATTCAATTTCTCCATAGAAAAAAAAGATAAATTTATCATAATTCCCATTTTTTTCCCAGTATCTAGTGTATTATGGGAGTAACGTCTGTTAAACAGGTCCGCTCGATGAATGCAATAAGCATTTTCAAAAGCACATGGTACAATGAGGTGATTATTCTACTCGCGCTTCAACCATCCAACATTAAAAGTGTAAAAGCATTTATAAAATGAATGAATAAAATGATACCTCAAAATCAGAAATTAACTAGAACTTAGTGGTAATATTTCAAAGTGATTTTCCAGTTTCCCTAACAATTGTATTTACCTAGTTAGAAACAATTCAGTGATAGGGATTAGATGACAATTCAATTTTAAATCATTCGAGATTCTTTGTGCATTACAGTGAATAATTAATATCGTAAATTAAATTAAGAGAGCGCAAACTAATGTTAATCATTATCAACTTAATAAAAAAAAAAACTTATGAAATTAAGTCTTTCATACACTGTAAAAATATATTGATGGTTTAACTTAAAAAAGTAAGTAACCTGGTTGCCTTAAAATTTTAAGTTGATCGAACTGGAAAAAGTGAGTTAATACAATGAAGGAGATTAATTTAACCATCAGAAACTCAAAATTATATGTTATCTGAACTGAATAAATTATTTAAGTTGATTTGACAAATGAAAAAAAATGTTGTGATTACTACACTGTAAAAAAATATTGTTGGTTTAACTTAAAAAAGTAAGTAACCTGGGTTGCCTTAAAATTTTAAGTTGATTCAACTGGAAAAAGTGAGTTAATACAATGAAGGAGATTAATTTAACCATCAGAAACTCTAAATAATAAGTTATCTCAACTAAATAAATTATTATAAAGTTGATTTGACAGAAGAAAATATGTTGTGATAACAAATCTTGAAAATATTTTTTTACAGTGTACTAATATGAAACAAAACAGAAATGAGTATGTAGTTCATCATCAAAAAATAAATAAAGTATACAATTTTGTTTACTCAGATTATAATAAAACTAAATCATTTATGTTGTCCATGAAACCGATGGTGGGGTTAATGGGTCCATGAGTGATTCCTGTGTGTTTTCTAGAGCGAGGACCTCTCTCAGATTAGGTGCTTTATATGCTAATTTATTCTCTTGGCTAATTTGAGGCCTGAAACACAAAATGAGCATCATGGTGATTTCAGGCAGATCCAGTTTCAGCGGTTCGCCAGATTAATCACAGGCCACGTGTCAAGTCGCTGATGCTACATAATAAAATGGTTCATGGAGCTTTTATTGATGACGATGATGATGGAATTTGAATATGTTGCTTCATAAGATGAGTGCACGGTTTTTTATGCAAGTTTACACAGGTCTATTTGTAATGTGTTTATACATGCACTTTACTTAAATGCTTCTAATTAGTTTTGTAAACCAATGTAAATTGAACAAATATCTTAATTTCTTTGCCAAACTATATATCTTTTTTATATGTATGATTTGTAAAAATGAATGTTCATGAAGTGTTCATCATGTTCCTCCTTCACTGTGTTTAAAAGCATCCCATCCCATCCTCACGATGAATGTCCAGAGCTGCAATCTAGACGGGAAGAAGCTCAAATATAAGCGACGTCACTTTTTGATCATCATTCCCAGACCATTATTGCAAAATGTCCATTATTGGGGCAGTAGACGTGAACTTTGCCATTCAAAATGAGAAAATACCACTGGTTTTTCCACAGTATCTTTGGCTTGTTTTTCAGTACAAATAACATTCTTAAATCAAGATGCATTTACTTGAGAAGCAAGTAATATATTTTAATATCTTATCCAAATAAAGTGAGTTTTTGTTTAAAATAAGAAAAAAATCTGCAAAAATAAGCTTAAATCAAAAGGAAACTTGTCCTCACCCCATTGGTGGATATTTTCTCATTTTTAAAGTATATACTCAATTAAAAAAAAATGTGAAATGTCATTTTGCTTCTCAAGTAAATTAATTAGATTTAGTATTTTGATCACGTTGCTATTAATACGTGCAAAAATAAAGAAAGTAATAACGTGCATGTTTTAGCATGCATTCTAAATCTGGAAATATGTGGAACTATGTGAAATATTCGGTATATCTGTAAACTATGAGCGTGCACATTTCAACAAACAGCCTCAAGAGCCCTATTTGGTCGAGGAGAGCGACGGGCTTGGCTCGAGACCCCCGGCTTCGGGCTGTTTTCAAGTTTCGGCACGCCGGATTAAGGCATGAATTTACATTTGTTTAATTAAGTCAGTCTAAGTGGATCCTATGAAGTATTATAAACTTATTCCAGATGTCTCCGACAACAAATATGTAAGCAATCGAGAGATGTTTGCGCCAGCCGCACAGATAATTACTCGCGATTACCCCGTTAAAGCTTTAATTTGTTAGTCATATAGGCTTTCACAGATGGCATTGTGTTGGTTTAAGGCTAAACATTTGAGGACCCTCCATTCATCACCTTCATAGCTTCCCGTTAGCGCCTTTCTGCTTCCAAACAAGGGCTTTTTCAGATCCTGCAAACACTCCAAACACATCTTCCTGGTTTTATTTAAGGCGCCCATTCATCTCTGTTGGGGGAAAATATGCATGCGTTTATGTGATCTGTATGATTACCATCACAATATAGCTTTATGCCGTGCTCGGGATGTTCGTCAGAGGGCAAATGAGACGGGCACTTTTTTGAAGCTCTTTGAAAGTTGGAGCTGGCGCTGTGTGCCTTCTCATTGTTCCCGAGTCCCGGCTCGGCTTGCTTGGTATTCCTCTCACAGATGGGCCTAAACTTTGGCCTGAGAGATGTGCTTCAGGAATTCAGCCTGCTGCCAGTCCAATTCACTCACTAGTCAGCTTTCCAACTCAATTTCTTTCTCTCCGCGTCTTTGTCTTTGCTAATTCTCTCTCTTTCTCCTTCCCTGCGTCTCATTTCCTCCATTTGTCGCCTCTGTCGCGTTTTGCGGCGCTCGCTTTCGACGACGCCTCTCGGAACGAGTTTGCGTGTTAAAACTGGAGTTTGCAACTCATTCATTGTTAAACTATCTTTTGCTATTCTTGCGTTGTATGTGAATCAGCTACACTGAAAACAATTAAGCAATTTTTACTTAGAAATTGCGACTCTAAAACAATATTTTCAAGATTTGTTATCACAACATATTTTCTTTCGTCAAATCGACTTTATAATAATTTATTTAGTTGAGATAACTTATTATTTTGAGTTTCTGATGGTTAAATTAATCTCCTTCATTGTATTAACTCACTTTTTCCAGTTCAATCAACTTAAAATTTGAAGGCAACCCAGGTTACTTACTTTTGTAAGTTAAACCAGCAATATTTTTTTACAGTGTAGTAATCACAACATTTTTTTCTTTTGTCAAATCAACTTAAATAATTTATTTAGTTCAGATAACATATAATTTTAAGTTTCTGATGATTAAATCATTCTCCTTCATTGTATTAACTCAATTTTTCCGGTTCAATGAACTTAGGCAACCAGGTTACTTACTTTTTTAAGTTAAAACAACAATATTTTTTTACGGTGCAATGTTGGGTTCAAATTGTAATTAATTTACTGTTGAAAGTGAAATTTGGAAGATTTTAAATTACATTTTTCACCCAACATTTGGGTTAGTCCATATTTGACCCAAATTTGGGTTGAAACAACCCAGCATTGTTTAGAGTGTAAAGTTTTTTTCCAAACTGTGAAAATGTAAGGTTGATTTGCCTGTAATATGCAAATCTTCATTCTATTTGTTGATTCTGTTTGTAGTTTCATTTGTGCCAGGAAGCAATTTAATGTGTGCTTTTGCATCAGCTTTCTTCCGTTCGGATCTGAGAGACGTCTCTCACCTGGCGTCTCCCACAGGATCTCTTTCCCGTCCACGTCGCAGCTGCGATCTGTATTCGTCAGCACTGATTGGCAGAACGAGCTTGAGGAAATACTCGTGCTTCGATCAGGTGGTTCTCTTCACGGTTCTGCTTATTTGCCTGTGTTGTTGGTAAATTGAAACTTTATCCATATTTATGCTCCTTGACGTTTCACTTCAATATGATTGATGGTTAGCCACTTCTGTGACTGGTAATATACATTAACCAGTCAGTAAAATGTATACAAACTGATGGAAGACCTTTTGCCAGGATCTAAGGTTCATTAAAGGGTGAAAACTGAGAACTGAGTTTCATATTCCAGATTTTATTCATTCCAGGGTCACTGCGGGTTCTCGAAGTGTTAAATTCATATAAACTGTAAAAAGCCTTAAATATGTTAAAGGAGTAGTTTTTTTTTTTAAACTTTTGCTGATAATTTACTCACCCCCATATCATCCAAGATGTCCATGTCTTTCTTTCTTCAGTCGAAAAGAAATGAAGGTTTTTGATGAAAACATTCCAGGATTTTTCTCCATATAATGGACTTCAATGGGGTCCAAACGGTTCAAGGTCCAAATGAGAGTTTCAGTGCAGCTTCAAAGGGCTTTAAACGACACCAGACGATGAATAAGGGTCTTATCAAGCGAAACGATCGCTCATTTAAAAAAAGAAAATTTAAGTTTTATAAGCTCAAATGCTCGCCTTGCTCTGTTCTGTGATGCGTGTTCGGGACTCTCCTGTTCGAACCCGTTCATCAAAATGAACGAATCTTTTTTCGAATCATTTCATTAATTTTTTTCATTGAATGAACCAAATGACTTGAAAAAAGATTTGTTCATTTTGAGAGTCACGAACGCTCATCACAGAACAGAGCAAGGCGAGCATTTGTGCACATAAAACTTTTGTATTTATTCTTTAAATGACCGCTCGTTTCGCTTGATAAGACCCTTATTCATCGTCTGGTGTCGTTTAAAGCCCTTTGAAGCTGCTCTGAAACTCTCATTTGGACCTTGAATCGTTTGGACCCCATTGAAGTCCATTATATGGAGAAAATCCATCAAAAACCTTCATTTCTTTTCGACTGAAGAAAGAACGACATGAACATCTTGGACGACATGGGGGCGAGGAAATTATCAGCAAAAGTTTTTTTTTAAAGTGAACTTCTCCTGAAAAACAAAAATCGTGAGTCATTTAATGTTGTTTAACACAGTTGCATTCATACCAAGCGATTGCTTGTGATCTGTGAGTGATCACATGACTTTTCCAGCTCATCCGATTGGCTCGAAAACTGCAAGCGTTCCTGTACGACCAGGGCGTCCCACGAAAGAGACGTTTTCTGCAGGATTAATCGGCCGGCAAAATGATGTTATCTGATTCCTCACAGATTAGGAGCATGTTGAATCTCCTGAATAATTCGATAATTTTCTGTGCGCTGAAAGCTCGCTTCTTGGCAGTCGTCCATCTTGATCATTGTGAAGCGGGTTCATTTAGACGCGGCGCTGAAGACGGATGGATCGGTTGGTCAGCTCGGGGTCTGAATGGCCTGGTCCTGCCCGCTGCGCTGGACATTAAGGCCTGATGGACAGCGTTAAGCCTCTCTAAACACTGGAGGATGAACACAGCTGCTGGGAGAGACACTGGCCCACTGTGTTAGCGCCTACGAGTAAGTACACAGACTCAGCGGGAGGCCCCCAGGGGCCCCTCGGCGCATCTCTTGATCGTGTCCATCAACAAGCATCAAACCCCGATCCACAGCTTTGTGTCTTCTTTAAACGCTGACACGCACATTCAGAAAGCTTTACAGGAAGATACGTGCATCATATGTTTGGCGATCCGCTCTATATCTTACTTTGAGTTGCAAGGGAAAGATTAGCCAGATGACTGGTCGCGCGGCTCGCTTGCCAATATTTGTTTATGTTGCAGTATCTGCGATGTGAATGTCGGCTAATTTACTATGAACACAAGCTGCGAGTCCATCCAGTAATGAACCCTCAATGAAATTAGATCCGTTAATAGGCGCCTGGGTTGAATCGCTGCCATGCGCTTTTATTCTGCACGTGCAATTACCAGGTCAGTCCGCGATCAGGAACTCTGACTCTAACGAGGCTGAATGACTGCATGGGATTTTGGCTCGAGCGCTCTGGCCCGCTACGGCGAACAATTAGTTATGCAAATGTCTATAAGAGATGTAGAAAGCAGGAGCTGGAAGGATGCGAACTCGTTTCGTCGGCCAGAAACCAATTAATGAGAATTTTGGTTGGGCGAGTCACAACAGCGCGGCTGGAAAAGGGGATGAAACACGATTGGCGGTCAAAGACTTGTTGTTGTTCCTTTTTTCTCCTTCATTAGACATGTCAACGTTATGAATCCCTCATAATTAAAGCCAGAGCTCCCGGTTGATCTCTCAGACGTCGATTCGTGAACGTGCATTTGCTTAAAAGAGCTTTTGAACGTGCCTTTTAGGAAAGCAAACGTTTAGCCACTAATTCACAAATCCCTTTAAGAGCCCGGGAGTGTTTCGTATTCCCACCACGGCTTTACTTAAACCCTCGTAATGATAGATGTTTGGCATCTTCGGCCCGCCGCCTTCTTGACTGATGAAGTCACTCACGCTGGTAGATTAGTGTGTGTGTGTAGTCTTGAACCCAGAATAGTCATGTGAGACTGACCTACAAGCTCAATACATTCTGTACTGGAGGAGAAAGGTCCAAAAGCTCACGGCTGAGATGTCGCTACACTCTTAGAAGAAATGGTTCTATTTAGAACCAGAAATGGTTCCATCCCCCGCTTCATATATGGAACTCCAAAATGGTTCTATATAGAACCTTTTTTTTTTTGGTAAAAGGTTCTATTGGCCAAGTATGGAACCCCAGGGTTCTATATAGAACCCAGAGGAGAACCCAGAGGAACCCTTTTTTTAAGAGTGTATAGAACCTTTTAGGGGTTCCAAATACGTAGCGCTGATAGAACCTTTTAAGGTTCTGTAGAAGTAAATCTCAATTCTTTTTCGATTGCATTGATGGTTCCAGAACTTTTAACTTCCATGGAATAGAATTATTCTTTAGAGTTCCTCACGCTAAGAAAACGATGGTTCTTTTAAAGAACTGTTCAATGAAAACTACACTGTAAAAATAGAATATTTTCATGATTTGTAATCACAACATTTTTTCTTTTGTCAAATTGACTTAAATAATTGATGTAGTTCAGATAACATAATATTTTGAGTTTCTGATGATTAAATTAGTCTCATTCATTGTATTAACTCAACTTTTCCATTTCAATGAACTTAAAATTTAAGGCAAGATCACTTCATTTTTAAGTGAAGTTTTAAGTTAAACAAACTATATTTTTTACAGTCTATCATTTGGGGAACCAAAAAAGTTTTTTCGACATATAAGACTTACAAATTTAGATTTTCACAGTAGTGAGGAAACTATTTAAGGTTACCCAAAAGACCTTACAGTGAACAACATTTTAATAATCTAAAGAACTTTTTTTCCACTATAAAGAACCTTTTGTGCAATGGAAACATTGTAAAAAAAAAAGTTGCTGTCTAACATTTAATTACAATCAAAAGTACAATCAACTTGGATGTTTAACGTCCCGCTGTGGCGTAAATCCAGCTTTTATTGTTGTTTGTGTGTGTGTGTGTGTGTGTGGAGTTTGTAATACGCTTAAACCATGTGTAAGTTCATAAGTGGACAGCATTGCTGAGTATTTCCTCCTTAAAACTGCAGTGAACCAAAGACAGTCTCAAAAACACGGTTTCTGACGCCACAAACGACCTTGTGACCAATCAGATCAATGTGTGATCGTCAACCAGTGGATCTCTGAGCTGAGTGAGTGAGTGGAGGCGGGGCTCATTTGCATATCCATAGAACCGCGGGTAACACTTTACAACAAGGTTAATTTATTAGACATTAGTTAATGTATTAACTAACATGAGCAATACATGTGTTACTGTTTTTGTTAATTGTTGTTGACAGGTCCTGTTAGTTAATATAAATCCAGCTGTTTATTGGTTGTTCATGTTAGTTCACAGTGAATTAACTAATGTTAACAAGATTTTTAAAAAGTATTAAATGTTGAAATTAACATTAGCAAAGATTACCAAATGCTGAAGAAGTATTGTGCATTCTTAGTTAATGTTAACTAACGTAGTTAACTAATGAACCTTATTGTAAAGTGTTACCGAACCGCGCATATTAAATGAGGCAAGGGTGTCGAGTCATTTTAACTTAAGTTACATTAAACTGATTTAAATTACGAGAGTAATCTTGTATAACTTATAAAAAATGAAAGTTACTTAACATAGTTATAGCAAAGTAAAAACTTGTAATATCTCATTGATCATATAATCATTTTAATTTTTAGTTTTCAGTTCAGTTTTCATCTTCAGTTTTTACTTAAAAAACACCTAAAAAAACTCAATTATGTCTCAAAGATTTGCCTAGAGAATTTCTAAAATCTGCAGATAAACTCAAATATTTATGTCACACCGGTCCTTTATTCACAATAACTATTATCTAACAAGGAAATTATTTCTAAAGCAACTATTACGAATACATTGTTAGCTAATATGAGCTATTATGAACATAAATTAAGAAATATTAATAACCACTGTATTGCTAATTGCTAGTTGTTTTTAAATGCATTAATTATTGTTAACCTCACGGACATTATTGTAAAGCATTCCTAATTGCCCATTTCTACCAAGAGCAAATGATGCATCCATTTTTATGTCTCCAAATGAATTTCAAGAAGCCTTAATTGCACTTTGGATTAAAGTGTCTCTCATATGCATTGATGGACACTGGAAATAGATGTAATATTTAATACTTTTGTTTAACGTCATATTGGAAAATGCACGTCCAGCTCTATTCAAAATACCACAGATTCCCAACAATATTGTGTATTAGTCACTCAAATCTGTTTGATATTATGGTTCATTTCAGTGTTTCCTTGAATCCAAACTTGGATGTGTAATGAAAGCCAAAAATGATAATTTGTCCATACGCGGCCGTGCTTATGGCGAGATCAGAGGCATACCACAAATGCTGCAGGGGATGAATAATTTTGGAGTAATCCTTTGTTTTTTTGACCCAATTTTTCAGGCCCTATTTTTCACCAGCGCTCTCGTCTGACATTTGATGTGCACTCTTAGAAGAAAAGGTTCTATCAGCGCTACGTATTTGGAACCCCTAAAAGGTTCTTTACACTCTTAAAAAAAGGGTTCCTCTGGGTTCTATATAGAACCCTGGGGTTCCATACTTGGCCAATAGAACCTTTTACCAAAAAAAAAAATGGTTCTATATAGAACCATTTTGGAGTTCCATATATGAAGCGGGGGATGGAAACATTTCTGGTTCTAAATAGAACCATTTCTTCTAAGAGTGTAGGATTTACAGCTCTCGAGTTCTGCTGCTCTCGGATCGATCGCTATCGTCGTAACGTCCAAGAAATGAATCCACACAGCGACCACCCGTCTGAAAAAACGTGTCTCTTTATCGGTGTTTAATTGCCAGTGAAATATATCTGGCCTGCGTTCTCTTGCTCTTCACCTTTGAAAAGCATTACGCCATGCTTGATTTGAAACTTCTCAAATTGCTGTTGTTGTATAAATCCCCAATAAGTGTTTTATTATGACGGCTCATAATCCTCTCAATAGAACGGCATCTGCCGCAGTCTCTCTGAATCCTCCTCATTATCTGTGCTGGAGGAGGTGTGTCTCTGCAGATGTACCGTGAAATTTGTTTGCACAAAACTCAGAGTCCTAAACCTTTGGGCAGTTTCCTATGAATATTCATGAGGCGCGCACAGACGTCACCCTCTCCCCGAGCCGTGCTTATTATGAATATTCAAATGATGGGAGGTGGTCGTCACTCCTAACAAGCATGCTGTCCTCATGAATATGCATGAAGGGAAGGGGTCGCTTTGTAATGCAACGGAAGCCCAGCGTCTGTAACGGGCCGGGATCCTCAGGAGCAGCACCAAACCATCTGGACCTTTTGGTGGCATGATATAAAACAATATAAAACAAGAGCCTTTGTCCAGATCCCGCGAGTGACCCGTGCAGTGCGCTCGAGGAACGGTGGAAACGCAGATAAAAACTTGATAGGATGGGAATGAGGGTTTTTAAGGGATAGTTCACTTTGGAATTAATTTTTGGTATGTTTTATCTTACCTCAAGGGCATCCAAGATGTAGGTGTCTTTGTTTCCACAGTTTTTTTCAATTTTGATATTTTTAGGTCAAACCGTTCTTGTCTGTCAGTCATATAATGGAGGTCAATGGTCACCACCTCAAAGAGCATGCACAGAGAAGTCCAGATTAAACATGATTTAATGACTCGTAAATGTAAGTACACATTGATGGCCTGAGACCCAAAACGAGCGGTTTGTGTGAGAAAACGAACAGTATTATATCGTTTTTACCTCTTGTAACCACAGCCACAAAGTGCTCAGATCAATGTGTACTTACATTTACGAGTCATTAAATCGTGTTTTTGTTTTTTGTTTTCAGTGCACTTTTGTTAAAAAGATTACTTTATAAATACATTTTTAAAAGCCTATACAATACAGTACGTACCGGTTCCCCATTATTTCAAAAAGGTACACTCTGGGTTGTTTTACCCCAATTTTGGGTAAAATATGGACAAACCCAATTGTTGGATTAAAATATGTAATTTTGTAAATGTAAGTACACAATGATGGCCTGAGACACGTAACGAGCGGTTTGTGTGAGAAAACGAACAGTATTATATCGTTTTTAGCTCTTGTAACCACAGCCACAAAGTGCCCGCGTCCTCAGATCAATGTGATTACAAGAGGTAAAACCGATATAAATACTGTTCGTTTTCTCACACAAACCGCTCGTTTCGTGTCTTAGGCCATCAATACTGGTGTACTTGCATTTACGAGTCATTAAATCATGTTTAATCTGGACTTCTCTGTGCATGCTCTTTGAGGTGGTGACCATAGACCTCCATTATGTGACTGATATACAAGAACGGTTTGACCTAAAAATATCAAAATTGAAAATACTGCGGAAACAAAGACACCTACATCTTGGATGCCCTTGACATACCAAAAATTAATTTCAAAGTGAACTATCCCTTTAAAACTCATGTTTTTGTCTCTGAGTAAAAACTAGACTTTTAGTTGGAGATGCTGACTTGATGATGTATTCTGTCCTCTTTCCTCGGCTGTGTTTACCCGCTGTATGAGACGGTTTGTTTATGCGACGGAGCCGGGGCCCCTCAGGTTATTTCCAGGGGCTGAAGACATGGCGTCTGGTGCCTCATCCCGGTGTTATCAGCCTCTCGAGTCGTGTTTCTGTCCAGACGGCCCGCTATGACAGGACGGCTAACACTCGAGTCACGAGGCCTGAAGTGGCGTTCCTGAACCCTGACGCACACAGGGACACTTCTGTCCTCCTCGCTGCAGGTTCCTGCGAGTAACACATGCTGTGTTTTAGTCGGGCATTGAAATGTTGAAGCATCTCTGCTTGTGCTTTAAACGCTTTCTCTTTCGCTGCACCGCCTGACAAATGCAAATATTACTTAATTTGAAGAAGGAGAATCTGCAAATGTGAGGGGTGCTTTCAACACAATGCAAGGAAGACGCTATGCAGTTTTCTAAATTAAAAAGTCTTGCTTTTTAGAGACAAAAATATGATTTTTATATGACATTTAAATGACACACTGAATTACTTTTAAGGCGAGAGTTTTTCATGCACTTGTAATTTGTGAGATTTTTTGAGTTTTGCTTCCATGTCTACTTCTTTCAGACTAGTGGAGAGTAAACATCCATAATACACATTTAAGTGTTTATTTATTGCATTTTATTTGTAGATTTTCAATCACAAAGTCAGAAATCTCCTCTTAAGCTGCTTTAAAATTAAAGGGGGGGGGGGTGACTGCTTTTTTTCTTTGCATGATTGTGTTCATGGGGTGCAATATAACATCTATTCGTGGTTTTTCATTTTTAAAAAGTACTATTTTTCATAAATTTCACCTTTATTGTAAGCCGCGTTCTCCTCTGTCCTCTGAACGACCGGTTGACTTCCTGATTCTATGAAACCACTCCCCCAGAAACAGGCAGTGGGCTCCGATTGGTTAGTTTGGGCCGGTGTGTGGTGATTGGTAACAAGCACTTGATGAAACAAGAGTATCTCTCCCAAATCTTTAATCAAAAGTAGCATTAGTTTTTGTTTTCAGTGCACTTTTGTTAAAAAGATTACTTTATAAATGCATTGTACTGGGGATGGGCAACAATTAATCGCGATTAATCGCATACAAAATAAAAGTTTGTATATAATTAAGTTTGTGTATAATTATTTTGTATATATAAATACCCACACATGCATGTATATATTTAAGAAAAATGTGCATGTATATGTTTTGTTTAATATATATTTATTCACAATTAATATTATATATAAATATAAATATTTGATATATTAATAACACATTTTTCTTAAATATATACATGCATGTGTGGGTATTTATATATACAAATTAATTAAACACACTACACACACATCTATTATGTAAACACAAACTTTTATTTTGGATGCGATTAATCGCGATTAATCGTTGCCCATCCCTAGTACGTACCGGTTCACCATTATTTCAAAAAGGTGCACTCTAAAAAATGCTGGGTTGTTTTAACCCAATTTTGGGTCAAATATGGACAAACCCAATTGTTGGATTAAAATATGTAATTTCTAAATTTAACCCAACAGCTGGGTTTGTCCATATTTGACCAGCATTTAATTTTGGGTCAAATATGGACAAACCCAGCCATTGGGTTACATTTTAACCCAATGGCTGGGTTTGTCCATATTTGACCCAAAATTGGATTAAAACAACCCAGCATTTTTTAGAGTGTATAAATATTTTTTTAATTCTCCTGGTTGTTACCCCTTTATTCCTCAAACTTAAAATATTGTTCCCTTATACTTATAATGTAAGTATGGTATAGGTACACACTATAATTACCGAAGGTTACGTTGTAAAATTGCTTAAATTACGCAGTACTTTCCGGGCTGTAATCTAAAGCGCTACACTCTAAACAATGCTGAGTTGTTTTAACCCAAATTTGGGTCGAATATGGACAAACCCAGCCATTGGGTTTGGGTTACATTTTTAACCCAATGGCTGGGTTTGTCCATATTTGACCCAAAATTGGGTTAAAACAACCCAGCATTTTTTAGAGTGTATAAATATTTTTTTATTTCTCCTGGTTGTTACTTAACTTAAAATATTGTTCCGTTATACTTATATTGTAAGTACGTTATAGGTAATTACCGAAGGTTACGTTGTAAAATTCCGGGCTGTAATCTAAAGCGCTACACTCTAAACAATGCTGGGTTGTTTTAACCCAAATTTGGGTCAAATATGGACAAACCCGAACGTTGGGTTAAAAATGTCATTTAAAATTTTAACCCAACTTTCACTTTCAACCCAACATTTGGGTTTGTCCATATTTGACCCAACTTTTGGTTGAAACAACCCAGGATGTTGTAGAGTGTACCCATTAGTTTGTACAAATGCATCGTTCTGCTGTACCTTGAGCCGGCAATATGTACGGCATATTATAGCAAATCTTGAGAATAAACAGGAAGAGATGACATATGGATCGGCGTGGGGCCCTGCCAGCGGTTATGACAATGAGGGGCCCCCGTCTCGCCTCTATAGGAAATCCACCTGTTCAGTTTGATAGGATCCCAACACTAAACTGACACGACTTGAATAGGACCCGAATCCCTCTTCTATGGGATTAAGCGGAATGATATGCCAAGTCCATCTTTTGTGTTCCCTCATAAAACCGCTGTCACTTCCAAAGAAATCTGTCTTTATTCTTCCCCTCGGGATAATGCGACAAGCTGCTGAAACGCACCTGATATTGACACACAATGAACACAGAGACGCAAAGAGCTCGTCTTTGTTGGCCAATATTTGTTAATTGTGGAGCTGAGATGTTTGTCTCGTCTTGACCCCGAAAGGCAATATCTTTCGTGCAAGTGTGTTTTATATAACATGTCAGGAGATGATATGACCACAGGCTAAACTGAATCTGTAATTGCTCTTCTTTTAGTGCGAGCCGAGGGTTTGTGTACTTCCCGCTTGACATCATGAAAAAGGAATGGGACTGGTTTTGGATCTGTGGGAAAACATGTGTTTGTGGGGCGGCACGTCAGGAGCGCTTTAACCGTCTACATGTGGAGTGAAGGATGATGGGACCGGGGCCCACGAGTGCTGTGTTTGTTGTAAGAGGAGCGTCAGAATGACAAGCCATTCGTTCTTCACCGCGGGTGGACCGAGATGGAAGTGATCTGGAGTTTATACTGGATTTACTCGGAGGGGGGGATGTGTGTGTTTGAACTAACGGGTCGTTTGCATTGTCGTATCCAAACCGTAGATGAATTGTTCATCCCAAAACGAACATTCTGGCATCGTCGTCATTTACTCTCGCTCACGGATTATTTTGCATTTTCATTGCATTTACAGAAAAAACTAAATTAAATGAGTGCAGACAACTTGTGTACTATATTGCAACTCATATGAGGGATTTGTAATTGTAATAAAGGTTAAATAAATATAAATATTAAACTAACTTAACCTTGCACTGAACTAAGCGTTCTGAAGTATATTTTCAAGATTTGTTATCACAACATATTTTCTTTTGTCAAATTAACTTTATAATAATTTATTTAGTTGAGATAACTTATTATTTTGAGTTTCTGATCTTTCCTTCATTGTATTAACTCACTTTTTCCAGTTCAATCAACTTAAAATTTTAAGGCAACCATGCAGGTTACTTACTTTTTTAAGTTAAACCAACAATATTTTTTTACAGTGTAGTAATCACAACATTTTTTCTTTTGTCAAATCAACTTAAATAATTTATTTAGTTCAGATAACATATAATTTTGAGTTTCTAATGATTAAATTAATCTCCTTCACTGTATTGACTCACTTTTTCCAGTTCAATGAACTTAAAATTTTAAGGCAACCAGGTTACTTACTTTTTTAAGTTAAACCATCAATATTTTTTACAGTGTGAAATTTACTTAACTTTAAATTTGGCGAATGGTGAATTTAAATAAAAATAAAAGCTCATTCATAACATCAATAAATACGGTACTTTACAATAAAGTTTTATTAGTTAACAGTTAACATGAATGAACAATACATCTACAGTATTTATATTTAAAAACAAACATTTAAAGTCCCCCCAGTGGTGTAAATCCAGCTTTTAATGTTGTTTATAAGTATATGTGGTGTTTTTAATACGCTTAAATCATGTGTAAGTTCATAAGTGGACAGCATTGCTTAGTATTTCCTCCAGTGAACCAAAGACAGTCTCAAAAACATGGTTTCTGACGTCACAAACCACCTTGTAACCAATCAGATCAACGTGTGATCGATCAAGTGAGTGAGTGGGGCGGGGCTCATTTGCATATTCATAGCACCGCGCATTCTAAATGAGGCAAGGGTGTCAAGTTACAGTCAAGCTATTTTAAGCCATACAGTAATTTTCTTCAAGGAAAAAACTTTAAATATGAAATTTTGGTGATCAAAGATGTTTTAAGGGATTCAATTATTGACTACAGGGCGGCTTTAAGGCATAATATCTTAAATTAAATTTAAATGTAACTGATTCACCATTCTCATGCATAAATGTACTGCAAATGAGATCATCAGTAAATAACTCATTCATCCTCATTCATCTTGCATATAGTTATGATGCTTTTATAGTGTTTTTTTTTTTTTGGAGTTTGGACTGTGCTGCTCATTGTATGTCCTGTCCAACGGCTGATTTTGTGTTTTACAGAAGAAGGTAAATCATAGAGGTTTTAGTTGAGTAAACGATGACAGAAACTAGTCGTTGAAGCGCTGAGACGGATCAGGCCTTTTTCAGTATGAGTGTCTCCTGGACGCGGTGGGTAAAAATATCTGCGATCAACATATTTTGATTACTGAAGTGGAACATTCCTGAAATTTCCGTCCGCAAACTCACAAGGATGAAAAATTCTGGAGTGTTCACAGTCGCCGAATGACAAACAAACCGTGTTTGGCCTCCGAGACTCCAGAGACATTTATTAGCAGCATCAGTTCTGCGCTCATTGAGCTTCAGTTCATTGATTGTTTAGCCAGTCACTCGTTACATCGAGATGATTTGTTCCTCTGACTGGTTTATGAACTTCAGTCCAGATCACTCACCATATTTGGTATCGTCTATGAGATTTGTGTTTTGGTCTCACATGATCTTTTCCACACTGTTTCTCTTAGTGTTTGAGCGGAGAGGCGAGAACTGAAGCTGCAAGCCTGTAAAATAATGTTTGGAGGGAAACGTGTGTGTGTGTGTGTGTGTGTTCACATCACATTAGAGTCTGTGTTGTTTTGTACGAGTGCTGGAACACAAATGTCAAACTCTGTCCACATCATTCAGTGTTATTGTGCTTTTGCAGCTCAGATATTATGATGAACTGTTTTTTTCTTTTTCAACAGGCTTTTAATTTCACTCACTACCAGTCAACATATAAGTGTGTGTGTGTAATTATATAGCATTCAAAGGTTTTGGGTAATAAAAACACTCTTTATTTTATAGTGTCCTTGGTGCATATGTTACATGTACTTACCATACTAATAACAGTCAATTATGCGTAATTACATGCAACTAACCCTCAACCAAACCATAACCCTACCCTATATATTACTCAGTACTTAAATATACAATTACCCTGTAAAATGACACCTTAAAATAAAGTGTAACCGATTTCTTTCTGCTCAGCAAAGCATTTATTTGATCAAAAATGCAGTAAAAACAGTGAAATATTATTACAATTAAAAATGGCTGTTCTCTATGTGAATATATAGTAAAATGTAATTTATTTCTGTGATCAAAGCTGAATTTATCATCATTACTCCAGTCTTCAGAGTCACATGATCCTTCACAAATCATTCTAATATGAGGATTTCTGATTATCAGTGTTGAAAACAGTTTGGAGTCAGATTAAAAAAAAATAACATTACATTAAATTAATCAAAAGTGACAGTAAAGAAATATATAATGTTACAAAAGATTCGGTTTCAAATAAATGTTTTTTTTTACGTTCTAATAATCAAATAATGCTGAAAAGCAAGATTAATCACACAGTTTCCAAAAAAAAGTACAGTAATTGATAATAATTCAGTAAATCAGCATAAGAATGAATTCTGAAAGATCAATTAGCTTAGACACTAAAGACATGAAAAATTCAGTTTGCATCGCAGGAAAAAAATGTCATTTTAAAATGTATGCATATAGAAAACAGTTATTTTAAATTGCTATAATATTTCAATGTTTTTGCTGTATTTTTAATCAAATCAATGCGGTAGAGACTTTTATTCAAAAGCTAGTTTTGACCAGTAGTGTTATGTATATAATTATGCACACTAATTCAGTGTTTTGTTCTTTATTATTATTATACAGGCTTTCTCCGCTCTGATCTGACGTCTAAACATTCATCTTCCACTGGTTTCTCACAGTGATTAACAGCATAATTCCCAGATTGAGAGGTTGTGTGTGTCTTTCCAAAACATGGCTCACAAAAAAAACACATTTGCCCATATTTGACCCAAATTTGGGTTGAAACAACCCAGCATTGTTTAGAGTGTACTTCCATATTTTTAGAAGTTTCTTTGGTGACTAAAGTTCAAAAGAACAGCATTTATTTAGCGCAAACCATGCAAAATACACACCGCAGATTAATATTTAGGGTTAATGATTTGTGCAACTCATAGTGAGGCTTGCTCGAGCAATATATTTCTTAAAATTCGATTCGGATGCATGAACCGATGATGAAGTGTATGATGTACATGTAACACAAGGCAGTCCGTTTTGATGCAGAATAAGAAATTTATTTCATAATAGTTACAAAGAACAAAATATTTAAAAGCATTTTTATCTTACATAAGCTGTACAGAGATGGCATGTGTTTGACTCTAAATGATTCCGGAATAGATGCTAGAAGTATTAAATAGAAAACTGGAAAAAAAAAAAAAAGACAATTAAAATTGATGGAAAAATATGAAATATTCCATTTATCTACTGTACAAAAACAAGTTGGAAATGGAATCCATTCTATTGTACCCTGATACATCGTTTAGGCCTTTAAAAAGTATCTTACAAAAGAATCCGATGGCCTCGTCGTCTCACGATAGCTAAAGTCTTGGCCTCTTTGGTTCCATAATTCGGTATAATACACTTGAACAGCATTTAATTGCTTCTATAAAAATAACTTTCTTTTTTCAATGGCAGGTTTTTTTTTTCTTCTTCTTTACTAATAATGCAACTTCAGTGCAAACATTGTAACAACCATCCGCTCAGAGAAGGAAGCGAAAGTTTACATTTCAAGTATTGACGACAGTTCATTACAAGTAGCTAGTGTGGGTCATCCGGTGTAGGTCACTACTATACATTGCATAGCTTGTGCGGCACTTATTTCAGAAGAATTGTGAACCACTTGGTACCTTCGAAGGCGAAGTGCTTTATATTGTGCATTTACAATATTTCTTTGCAAGTGCTATGCTGCACCATGAGATCGCTCGAGTCACTGGTGTTTTCAAGGGCGCGCGCGCCGTTCGGTGTGTCTTCGGCTTGTTGCGTGAATAATCAGGTTCCCGAGACACGACTTATGAATAGACCTCGAGAAACCGCAAACGTTGTGTTGCAGACGCTCTGAAATGGATTGGTTGTCACTCATTGTGGGAAGTGCTGACGTTGTTTTGAGAAGATAGTCAGTGCTTTTCGATTCAGTTCTGGGCAGGTACACGGATATACATGTCTTTAAGATCACCTCTTTCAGTTCGTTCCATTATTTCTAAAGACGTTCCCGTCGATTTAATGTGAAAGAGTCGTACAAACCTGTAGAAAGGAGCTAAATCACTCGATGGTTAAAGAACATACATAAATATATGTACAAAGATGCGTGGAAGAGTTGGGGTGTGTGTGTTTGACTGTGGATGTGTGACGGTCACATTTTCGACCTTTTTTGCACATAATATTAGACCGCGCCTTAAAGGATTAGTCCAGCTCAGAATTAAAACTTCCTGATAACGTACTCACCCAAGATATTCATGTCGTTCTTTCCTCTGTCGAAAAGAAACAAAGGATTTTGATGAAAACATTTCAGGATTTTCTCCATATAATGGACTTCAATGGGGTCCAAACGGTTCAAGGTACAAATGAGAGTTTCCGTGCAGCTTCAAAGTCTCGACACGATCCCAGATGATCAATAAGGGTCTTATCTACACAAAAGATCAGCCATTTAATTAAAAAAAAATAAACATTTATATACTTTTTAACCACAAATGTTGATTTGTGCCGCGTAATCACGTTGAAAGGTCAAGCGTGACGTCGGCGTAAGTGTAGATCTAGTGTTTACAAAGCGAACAAATGTCAAATGCCATTTACAAAATAAATAAATAAATAAATAAAAGGTAAAACAACGATGTCGGACGATTTTGAAGTTGGAGGAGAAAATTTGATATTTTCCGCTTACGTTACGCAACGTGATTATGCGTGAAATCGTGGATGTGCACGATTGCACATGTGGTTAAAAAGTGTTTATTTTTAATAGAAAGTGGCCGATGGTTTGTCTAGATTTGACCCTTATTGATCATCTGGGATGGTGTCGAGACTTTGAAGCTGCAATGAAACTCTCATTTGGACCTTGAACAGTTTGGACCCCATTGAAGTCCATTATCTTTTCGACTGAAGAAAGAAAGATGTACATCATGGATGATATGTGGGTGAGTAAGTCATCGAGAAATTTTAAATCTGAAGTGAACAAGTTATAAATATTACTTTCTCACTATGATATTGTTCTCAAGCGCAGCCGCACTCCTCGACGATCATGTTGGGAACGTCCCGTTTCACGATGTTGTATTCGTCGTCGAAGTACAGCATGGACATGGTGCTCAGTTTGGTGGGGATGCAGCAGGAGTTCATGGATCCTGGACTCATTCCCCGCATGCGGTATTGGTTCACCACAGCGGTGTGGAAGGACGAAGCCGATCCGGGAACCCCGGCCATGTACGCGGGACAATTCCCTTCGCAATAATTCCCAAAGTACCCAGACGGGGCGATGATCCAATCGTTCCAGCCAATGAGGCGGAAATCGATGTAAAACTGTTGTCGGCAACACAAGCTACTGCTCCCGTCGCATTCTAGGCCTCGCTTTCGGATGCGATGTTTGTTGTCCGAAGCTCTCGCTTGGACGACCAGGAAGGGACGGTGAGACTCGTCGTTTGTGTTCACCAAAACGGGCACGATTCCCATCTTGTCGCATCCCTCGCACCGAACGTCCAGGTTTTGCCGCCGATCGCCCTTGGAGAAGACCAACTGCACGGCGTCCGTCAACGGGAACGTGTGCCAGCCGCTGCGTTTAAGATCCACGCGCTTCTCCACCAAGTTCCACTTGCTCCCGACACCCGGCTCCTGCGAGTAAACCTTGATGGTGATCTTCCTCCGAGAGCCCTTCTCCAGGACATTAGGCAGGAGTTTGAAGTATAACCACAGGCTCGCCTGGGACACGTGCAGGTTCTGGTGGCCCTCGTTGGAGATCACGAAAAACAGGCTGGTTTTGGAGCTCAGAGACTCGTCTGTGGGATCAAGAGAGGAGAAAACATGATCAGATCATCTGGTAGGGCTCTTTGGTCATTTTTGACTGAAAATCTTAACGTTTTTTGTTTATTTTAAGTTTTTTTTCTTTATCGGAATGGTACGAAACTCGGTAAAGGGCTATGTGAACACAAGAAAAATCATGAACAGGTTAAATGCTCCTGAAGAAAATAGTCACAGCGTTCCTCGCGGTCAACAATGAGAGCATTTGAAATGAATAGGAGACGAATTTCCTCTAGTGGAAGCGCTTGGTACTGCGGCCAAACACAGTCTGACTGAAATCAAAATTTTTGAGAAATAAGGCGCAAATTTTTTTATATAACTTGTATAGATATATGGATTTGATTTTCTCGCCGTTTTAGAGTAAGACATGTTTTATTTTTCATAAATCACTTCAGCAATAATCTGCCAAGTGTCGTCTTTGAAAAAAGAAAACTTCAGTCTCTCTAAAGCATTCTATGAAAGTGGTACATTTTAAGTTGGAAATGATATTTTCACGTCTATGATCAAAAAGTGGATTATAAATACAGCGTAAATATAATTTAGTACCATAAATCCCCTAAAAATTCAAAATCTAAAATAAAAAAACATTATCGAACTAAAATGTGGTAGCTAGATTAATTTCATTGATAAAAAAAGACCACAAAAAAACGATATCTCTCTGTGGATCACACACCCACACACACACTCGCTCGCTCACACACTCAAACACAAATAATGTCACCAGCTCATTTTTCCTGTTTGTTCTATAGATAGACTTCATTTTGTGCAAAAAAAAATCTGTTTTCCTGAGATTCGTCCATTTTATTCTATTAAACCTTAAATTCGAAATTCTACTAATACTGTACAGTATATGCATAATACTAATGAATAATATATGATTAAAGTAATATATAATATTATGCTATCATATACTCGCATTACAGTAATGAGAAATGTGCTAATTATCATTTAAATAATGTCACAATGCATGCATTTTTGTCATACTTTTTTTGCAGAACATACGGTAATATATATTAATAAGCTTAATTTTGTGGATATGATATGATAGATATTTGTGCAAAGAGATACATTTTAATTTCTGATTGTTTAGGGTAAAATATGACCTGAACATGGTTTTGAAAGGTTTCATGAGATTCAACCATTTTATTTTATTTTATTAAACCTTAAATTGAACTTAATTCAGCATGAATTAAATCCAGAACAAAAATACTTCCAAGATGTTTAAACACTTTATTTAAATAAAACGAAAATACCAAAATGAACAAATAATATTAATCCTTCGAGCAAAATCAAATTTTTTTTTACGTCAGATTTTAGGGTAAAATATGACCCGCACGTGTTCTTTTTATTTTATTAAAACTTATATTAAACTTAAATTCATCATAAATCAAAGGCCTACTATTATGTATAAATACTTTGAAATTTAAACAATGAAAATAAATGTCACAATGCAAAAAAAAAAAGAAGAAGTAAATTTTGGCTATTATTTAGCATTGAGTCTTCAGATGTGTGACCCGGACATGTTCTGAGAGGTTTGGCTCTGGTTCTGGGGTCGGATCCAGTGCCGTCGGGGGTCTGGATGGAGATGACAGGACTGGGAGAGTTTATGAGAACACAACACAACTTCCCAGCAAAAGCTGCTGATCCGCAGAGAGGGCACAATGAGCCGCGTGACGTCACAGGAAACGCATCACAGGAGTCGACATGCAGCGGTACAGTGAGGGCGATCAAGCACAGCCCTGCGGCGTTCACAGAGGCGAATTTACATGAGACTGAACGCTTCTGGAGCCGCGGAGACAATCCACATCGATCGCTCTTCTTCCAACTCGCTATACGAACTCATCCTTATCATTAGATTAGGTGCTTTTGGTAACTTTCAACTTGTGCATCTGAAACGATATCTCTCTGTGGAACACAAACACACACACACTCACTCTCACACTCACTCATTTACTCACTCTCTCACTCACTCACTCACTCTCTCACTCACTCACTCACTCACTCTCTCACTCACTCACTCACTCTCTCACTCTCTCACACACTCACACACACACACTCACTCACACTCACACTCACTCTCTCTCACACTCACTCATTTACTCACTCTCTCACTCACTCTCTCACTCACTCACTCTCTCACTCACTCACTCTCTCACTCACTCACTCACTCACTCTCACACTCACTCACTTAATCACTCACTCACTCACTCTCACACTCACTCACTTAATCACTCTCTCACCCACTCACTCTCTCACTCACTCACTCTCTCACCCACTCACTCTCTCACTCACTCACACACTCACTCACTCACTCACTCTCTCACTCACTCTCTTTCTCACTCACTCACTCACTCACTCTCACACTCACTCACTTAATCACTCACTCACTCACTCTCACACTCACTCACTTAATCACTCTCTCACTCACTCACTCACTCTCTCACTCACTCTCTCACTCACTCACTCACTCTCTCACCCACTCACTCACTCACTCACTCTCTCACCCACTCACTCTCTCACTCACTCTCTCACTCACTCACTCTCTCACCCACTCACTCTCTCACTCACTCACACACTCACTCACTCACTCTCTCACTCACTCTCTCTCTCACTCACTCACTCTCTCACTCACTCTCTTTCTCACTCACTCACTCACTCTCACACTCACTCACTTAATCACTCTCTCACTCACTCACTCTCTCTCTCACTCACTCTCTCACTCACTCACTCTCTCACCCACTCACTCTCTCACTCACTCACTCTCTCACCCACTCACTCTCTCACTCACACACTCTCTCACTCACTCTCTCACCCACTCACTCTCTCACTCACACACTCACTCACTCACTCTCTCACCCACTCACTCTCTCACTCACTCACTCTCTCACCCACTCTCTCTCTCACTCACTCACTCTCTCACTCACTCTCTTTCTCACTCACTCACTCACTCTCACACTCACTCACTTAATCACTCACTCACTCACTCACTCTCACACTCACTCACTTAATCACTCTCTCACTCACTCACTCTCTCTCTCACTCACTCTCTCACTCACTCACTCTCTCACCCACTCACTCTCTCACTCACTCACTCTCTCACCCACTCACTCTCTCACTCACACACTCACTCACTCACTCTCTCACTCACTCACTCACTCTCTCACTCACTCTCTCTCTCACTCACTCACTCTCTCACTCACTCTCTTTCTCACTCACTCACTCACTCACTCTCTCACTCACTCTCTTTCTCACTCACTCACTCACTCTCACACTCACTCACTTACTCACTCACTCACTCACTCACTCACTCACTCTCTCACTCACACACACATGCACTTATCCTTGATAGTGATGCTTGAATTAGCAAACAAATGAATCTGTTTTCTCTCACTCGCTTTTTCCCACTGCACACTTCGACATAAAACAAGAAATATGATGTTTCTGCAGCTCTTTAATGCACTGAGAGGATTAATAAATCTGAGCCGTCTGGAATCTGTCTGGAAAGTCTCCGCAAAACACACATAAAATAGAAATGTTTAAAAATAAATCTAAAAATATTCTGTATATGTCACAGCTCATAAGTTATGTGTGCATGTGTATCATTGTGTTGATGAAGTGCGCAGCTGTGCCGAGAGAGAGAGATCACATGGGCGGCTCCCAGGCCTCTGATTGGATGATCACATTTGGTTTCACTGTAACTCATTTAAATGTAAACTGTCTTGCTGAATTAGAGGTAATACTTTATGAAGACTTTCATTAGTATCAATAACAAACAATATTACACGATATGATGCTTCCTGGGAACATGTTCATATTTGGGGAAACTTCCTTAAGTGCACATTCAAATTTGATTATATTAAACCTCAAACAAAAATCCTTCTGATATATAATATTAATATATAAAAATGCTAATAATATTGCACTATATGATGTTTTATATCACCACAAAAGTGGCTTTTGGAGGCATTAACTATCAATACATTATTCCAAAGTAGCTTTACAGGAAAAAAAATTAAATATATAAAAATATATATATAAAATATATTAAATATATAAAAATTATATATTAAATATATAAAAAATTAATATATATATATATAATATCTTAATGCATTTAGCAGATTGGAGCAGTGTGATGATGTAGTTGACATTTTGCGATGATACAAGCAAGCATATGTTTATATCTGTTTATGTAAGTATGTATGCGAATAAAATTGTATAATGATATCTCTCAAAGGGTCAGGGCTGAAGTCTATCCCGGTATCCTGAAACTCACACAATCACACACACACTCAGTCACTCACACAGCAGCATCTCTGATCCGACACACACACACACACTCCAGTTATGTACCAGTTACGTAATTTATTGGCACTTTTTGGATATTTTGGATACAACGTATCTACGAGATTGCGTGCTCGTAATGTCTTTGGCTGTGTAGTGCAGTGATACACACCTTCCCCATATGTGTGTGTCACGAGAACAGAAGCATTTGACAGGACCGTTTGGAAGTGTCCGAATCGCCTCCTATCGTCTTTAGAGGGAACAGCCGTTTACAGTGGCGTCGGAAACCGTAGTGCACTCATTCAATCCCACAATGCACCTCAATAACTATGTACTCTCAATGACTCGAGAATACCCATAATGCACCGTGAGAGTCTGAATCATCCATCCATTCATTTCCTAAACCACTGGATTGCGAGTTATAAAGTCAGAATTGTGAAATTAAATATTTAACCCCTTTAGTGTCACGGGCCCACCGGTGGGCCCAAATCCATTACATTTTTAAAACGGTATTATCCTATACTAAACTATAAACTATATATCATTTGAAAGCTTAGAATCTCTAGTTTTCAAAATATATTGCAGAGGAGCCGTAATTTATCAATTTGCAACAAGAATATTTTCATACTCTAAGGCGTGTTTAGACCTTTATTTTGAAATTGTGATGAACATGAAAAATCATGAAAGAAGGATAGAAACCTGTTTGTTTTTTAATGCCAAGAGTTCGAAAGAAAGCCTCCTTTCAATTATTTTATGATTTTTTTTTTAATCCATTTATTTTCAATTTTCATGAAGACAACCCACATGCACAATGCCACCAAACAATAACTATACAGTAGTACGGCTAAATATATTTCTTAAGTAATATCATTGTACATGTTACATTAGGAATTATTTTAGAATTATAATAATTATTTTTTCATATGGAAATGGAGGCGCCCTTATATGGGCAGTAATGGAGTCTGGTTGTGCCCTAGTGGAAGCGTTCGGTACTGCGCCCAAAAAAAATCTCACTGAAAGCTCATTTTTTGAGATATCAACCTAAAATTTGAAACACAACTTATTCAGATCATCATTTTGGCTTTGATTTTTTGCAGTTTTAGAGTCGCCCAGGTTTTGAAAATATATTTTATATAAAATACATTTTTTATATTGTACATTTTCATAAACTCAAACTTCTATAACTTTTTTTCTGTTTCACATTCTTAATTTATTTCACTTCTACAAAAATCTGCCAAATGTCTTCTTTAAAACGAGACCAATCTTACATCTATATTCCAAAGCATTCTTCAATTACAACCATTCAAGTTCAAAATGTGCATTTTCATCTATATTCAAAAAAAAAGGGGGGGGGGGGGTGTTTATAAACAACATTAAACATTTCACGCACGTCTTTTTCAAAATAAAAGTTTCGCATCAGAAAAACATTTAAGTTAAAAGTCTTTCTGCAGCCAAACTATCAGGAAACAAAAAAAGTGTCGTCATCCAACAAACTCGCTCGCTTTCTAAACTTCCAGTTCAACCCAAATCAGCCGGAGCTTTACGGGTTTGTTGAGTTCACTAACCCTCAATACGAGCACTAGCGATGCCCGAACTGGACTGAACACAGGAGGGATGGTGTTTACTGTCACTACCAGTTCCAGCTGGCCAAATCAAAGCGTAAAAGCAAAGCTGAAAACAAGAGCGAACGCATGATCACAGGTTGGACGGCTTCCCGCTTCGATTCAGGCCTTTAGTAAAGCGCGGAGCACATTCATCACGCCGCTCTAATAGACAGCGCGAGCAAACTCTCCCTCTTGGCAGTCGGCCTCACCTGAGTCTCCACACACCATTAAGATGTCACAGAAACCTAGAGGGACTCACTTGGCCTCTGCCAGCGCAGGGCAGCTTCATTCTTACAGAGAACCAGATCCTCCAGAAGATTCTGGACGTGTTCCAGCGCTCATGTCCTGAGGTCACCCCACACAGGCCCACCGGCGGCCCCACAGCTCCCAGCTCCAGACCCGCCGCGGGACGCTTCATCCAGGCACGCAAACACACAAAACCGAGGCCTTACCCTTCCATGAGTTACTTAATATCATGTCTTGAGCTCATTTTGGAGTACACTGTAAAAAAATATTGTTGGTTTAACAACCTGGTTGTTCTTCTAAAATTCTAAGTTGATTGAACTGGAAATAGTGAGTTAATACAATGAAGGAGATTGATTTAATCATCAGAAACTCAAAATAATAAGTTATCTCAACTAAAAAAATTATTTAAGTTGATTTGACTAAAGAAAAAAATGTTGTGATAACAAATCTTGAAAATATTTTTTACAGTGTATGATATTATTTAACTGTATATTTTCGTTATTTTTTTAGGGCTGTCAAGTCGATTAATCACAATTAATCGCGAGTAGCATAAAAGTTTGTTTATACAAATATATATGCATGTGTTTATATGTATATACTGTATACAGATACACACATATATATATATATATATATATATTAATATGATGATATTCAAACACTTTTGTTAGATGCGATTAATCACGATTAATCGATTCGATGGCACAAATTACTTCCCAGAATTTTAATATTATTATTTGTATTTATTTTATGTTTATTTCAAATATTTTTAAATGCATACTAATCTTTTTTTCATTTATTTTATACATTTTTTTGCTTACTTATTTTTTGATTTTTTTATATTCTGACCTGTGGAGCACTTCGGGCTGCATTTTATGACTGTGAATGATTCATCGGTGCAAACAAAAAAGGATTCTTGATAATCTTTCAATAAAATATGATAACTTGTGAAATGGCTCTTTTGTCAATTTTAACCACCTTCATAAAAGCGCTTTATTCCGTCTATTAAAATCCTCATGAATAAACCCATTAAGTTTTATGTTTATGTCCGTTTCACATTATGGATAATAAATGGGTTGCCGTCGGCATTTGATGATGACTTTAATCAAGGCATATAGAGGATAAAACCATCAGACTTCATTTTAGCGAATCTGCAAAACCCAAAACAACAGTTCGGACGACGCCAGGAACACATCGATCACTTAACCTGAATCGATCAGAGCAGTCATTTTCGGTAAACGGTCCCTGGGTCTCGTTCGGGTGCGAGTCGGCCACTGACCAACACAGCACAAAAGGTCAAAGGTCAAAGGTCCAGGTCTGCACTGGGATTCAATAACTGCGGCCCGAATTCTCGATGAAAGCCCGGTTTGAAGCACCGGGACGGACGTCAGCGCTTGCAACGGGTTAGTAAGAGTCAATGTGACCCTTTCGAGTGTGTGCTTTACTAAGAAAGGATTTGGAGTGTCTTTGCTCCTGATCGCAGTTTGACCTGAACTCAGATTTGCTGCTGAATTTGTTTAGCAAATTCTACAATACATTGCTGAAAAAACTTGAAGTCAACATGAAACGCTCTTTGCATCCCATTTTACTTGCATAATGTGACGGACTTTTGAATGTAACAGGATATATAAGTGGAAAAAAATGAAGGACGGGATGTGATTCAGCAGATCCGAGTTGAACCGCATGCGTCCCAATTCTCTTCTTTATGGAATCGAAAGGGAAAGATTTCCTCTTTATTGCATTAACTAATATTAAATTATTAGCTATTTGACGTCAACAGAAGAAAAGATGTTTCGGAAGTTCGTAAAACTAGACAAACACCTTTTGTCTTTGTAAAAGATGTGCACTCATGATGTAATGAGATCAATATGGCAGATTATAGCGATTATTGAACAGCATTTCACCCACTTTTAGTCTTTCTCAGTCCCAAATTATGTGTGTGTTTTCATGTTTCACTTTCATGATGCATGTTGATCCCATGAGTTGCAGTTGGTTTTAGTTTGATTCTTTAACAGGATTGTGGATGCATGAACAGTTTTCTGTGTGAGATTATTTTAAATGCTCTTAAAAGGGTTATGAATTCAACAAAAAGACTAAAACACTGATCTGTAGATCCCATAATGAAACACCACAAACTTGTTTGATCCTCCAATGAATCATATAGCATCCTAAACAGCCAGAAATGATTTCAAATAACCTTTAACATGAAGAGGTTCCTATTTTGTTCTTCATAGCAAGAGTAAAGAGTATCACCCATACACGAGGCAGACCGGGGCTAGTTGTCACACAAGAGCTGGATGTCAGTAACTGAGGTTTTGGTGCTTTTCTCTCTTTGATGATTTCACACACCTTTATAGGATCTTTTATTATGACTTCTGTCCTCTAGATTAAAAATGCAATAGTTTTGTACTATCTGCAGCCTATATAGACAATAAAAACACGCTGACATGCATCTGAATTGAAAGTCAGGCCGGGGAAAGTTGTCACATGTCTTGATTATTAACAATTTAGTAATTGCATTTTCCATTTGCTACATTTAAATGTTTCTGCACTGGAAAAAAAGTTGCTGCACAAGTACAAGTATTTGGATGTTAAAGTCATTTCAACTTAAATTACATTAAATTCACTTAAAAAATTAGTTGAATCTTGTATAACTTACTCAAACTCTTTTTTTAAGTCAGTTTAATATAAAGTTGAAATGACTTAAAAATAAGGCAGCAACTTAGGGTTTTGATTAGGTTTGTTTTAGGGTTAGTTGCATGTAATTATGCACAAGGAACGTGTAAAAGGACACTAAAATAAAGTGTTACCGCATATTCTTATTGTGACAACATGCCCCACTATATATTAATCAAATGAAATTGTTGAATAGTTGAATAAAAGTCGAGTCTTAATTGTCTAAACCCACTGTTATAAAATGCCATAGCATGTATGAATCATAAGCATAGCTAAACTGTAAAAAAATAAAAATTGTTATCACAACTTTTTATCTTTTGTCAAATCAACTTAGATAATTAATGTGGTCCAGGTTCAGATAACATAATATTTTGAGTTTCTATTGATTAATCCAATCTCCTTCATTGCATCCTTCATTAACTATTTTTTTTTAATTTCAGTGAACTCAACATTTTAAGACAAACAGGTAACTTAGTTTTTTTAAGTTAGAACAACAATATGTTTTACCAGCCTGATCGCATGCAAATGCGTCTCTATTCATTAATCCTACCCAAACGTAACATACCCCACACCACTACTAAACCTACCCATCCCATGCGTAGCCTATCATATCCACGTAAAAACTCGTTTTCGCGTATAAATTACACGATGCGATGATGGAGACGCATTTAGTGTGACCGGGTTCGTTTTATAGTGCACGCGTAAATGCGCGCGCACAGACCAGCCTCAAACACACACACACACACACCTGTCTCGGCGAAGCTGATGATCTCCGAGGTCTCCTCCTCCACCTCGTTCATGGACGTGGCGTGTCCGTCCAGGTTCGGGATCTCCACCCTCCCGTCCTCGCGTAACTTCCCGGCGTGGAGCTTCTTGAGCGCGGTCACCATCGCCGCCTTCGGGACGGGGTGTGTGATGTTGGGTCTGTCCCTCATCTGTAACCGGCTCAAGATGTGCCTCTTCACGGCCTCCAGGAAATCCACGTCCACCCGCGCGGGTCCATCGGTCTGGCTGAGCCCGCAGGACGCGCAGCTCGGCCCGGTGCTCTGCGCTTCGGTGTCCGGTGCCGGTGTGCAGCGGGTGGAGACGAGGAAGGACACTAAACAAAGCACTTCGAACATCAAGCTTTTCATCTTCTGTGATGATAAACTGCTGGAGAGCTGGATTGATGGAGATGAAAGTTCGTATCCGCCTTCTCCAACTCCGAAAAAAGTGGCGCTTATAAAGTGGGGAAAGGCTGTAATATCCACTCGTGGAGACGATCCGGTTTACGAAATAGCGATACAAACGCAATAAATCCTGTGAGCGGCTTGAATACGTTCCTTTTTTTGTTTGTTTGGTCACTCCGCGATGCTTGTTCAATTCGGATCGATATCACAGTGTGAACGGCCCGTTGCACCATCCGATTCGTGTATGATGTTGGATAAATAACGTAAGGAGAGCTCTTGAGATCTGTCCGCGTTCAGCCGCGCTTTTACGCACAAGTCCGACGCGTCATGGCATCTCAGTATTACGCGTCAAAAACCCCACAGACTAAACAAAGGAGCTGTTATGTTTTGTCCCGGTGATTTCTTCACGCTTTTGAGTTAAAATCATCCATGATTAAGGGAAGCGAGCGCAAACCAGTCAGTTTCCCCACAGTGTTTCCAAATAATCATTCGCAGTTTTGCCTCTATTTTCAGTTCTTCAGTTGAAGATCCCGTTCTCTAGTGTTGGGCATTTTGACTTCCAATGTACGTGTCCCAGATACTTCTTCATCATAGCTCGCGGGATGGTGTTCTGGAGCTTCGGCTTTTTTCTCGCGCAAACAGACATTGTGCCGCTTTGGAGCCTCTGGAAAGTTTTTATACGGGACTGGAGAACCACGTGGGACGATCCGCCAACTCCAGTCAGAGAAACCTCGAGATCTGTGGCAGGACTAATGCTCATTTCCAGCTGGAAAAATTTGCAGTGCTTATTAAATATATGTTGAAATCATGCACAATACACCTCATATAGAATACATAAATGATCGGTCCAATGAAATATCACTTCTGCGAGTTAAAATTTTTAGCCTATCAAAATAAAATTGCTTGCAAAAAAAAAAAAAACACTTATAGGCTATGAAGTATGGGCTATAAAATGGTTTTAGTCATGCAGTGTGCAAAATATTATATTTTGATATGCCTGTCGATCATAGATTTAAATGCTGGGTTGTTGGGACAAATGGTTGAACCCAAATGTTGGTTTACTTTTGTTTTATTCTTAAACCCAACGGTTGGTTTATTTTATTTTTTTAAACTCAGTGGTTGTGTTTTTCCATATTTGACCCAAAGATGGGTTGAAACAAACATATTTTAGAGTCTATTTATTCATCCTTTTAAAAGAGAAAAGACACTTTTTATTTAGCTGCTAAGCAAAAGCAAAACGACTTGATTTTAGGTGATTATGCATCATTTTGCTAAATCAAGCTCAAAATGCGAACAGTGGGTCTGAGGAGGCATCCTGAATCAAACCCTTCACAGCCAGTGTGTTCCAGTCTTAGAAAGTAAATGAGCAAAACTTTTAACTGTTTTGAGTGAATGAAAGTGTGAACTCGTAAACTGGTTAAACAGGCGCCAGAGAAGCTCCTTTAAACCTCACTCGATCTAACAGAAAGAGTTTGCAAAGTAGCCTAGGCTATGATATGAATAATAAAAAAATAAATAAAATAAAAAAAAAACCCACCACAGTAGCCTAGTTGTTTTTAAATTGAACAAGTGCAAAGAGGATCTCTTAAAATAAAAAGTACTCGACTAAAGGGTAGGCCTGCTTTTATTTTACATTTATCTGAATAAAATCGTCCAGTGGTTTATAACTGATAGCGCCTCTCTGATGAAGTTTAAAGTTGTAAAACAGCGCCACCACTCGCCAAATGAAGAATTCACAAGTCCTGCGGATAGCACTTGACACCTGCATTCAAATATTATACTACCGTATATATATATATATATATATATATATATATATATGCAAATGAATAATTAATAGGCTACACACAGTAAAGTACAGCCTTACATTTTCAAGTATTTTTTAATTTTGAAGTCATTTCAACTTAAATGACATTAAACTGACTAAACATTTAGCTTAATCCTGTATGACATATTTAAATACTTTAACTTATTTTGATTTGTTAAAGCAATGCAAAATCATATGTTGTCATAACTTATTGATCATATAATTTTATATTTATATGTATACATATATCTATGTGTGTGTATGTGTAAATAAATTAAATAAACATTCATAATGGAGAGTAGGCTACAACTTACATTATAGATAGCAGTGTATAGAATTGTGTACATTATATGAAAAATCATCAAAATAAAGACTACTAATATCCATAAATGGTGTAATGGCGTCATATCCTTGCAATTTGAATATCCGGTGGGCGGGGCTGTAGTTGTACGGGACGGGAGTAGTGGAATTGCTCCCCCGGGTGACAGAATTATGTTTTAACCGCTAATATATGCCAAACAAATCACTGGACCTTCACGGATCAAACTTCCGGTGAGTGATCTTAGAGACTTTACGTTGTTTTGATCTGTTTAAAAATGTTTCAGATCAGTTTGCGTAGACGAAAACTTTGCAGTTCTGAGGTATTTCCTCGGATGAAGTCTTTGTGGGAAAACTATGTGATTGACTGTTTTCACATCCAATGAGAGGGAGAGTAGAGGAGGACCAGCCTTATAATTTGTCCGTTGAACCAATCAAGAGCTAGAAGAGGCGGGCTCTCGCCATTAACAATAAGGAAGGGGTGGTGTCTCTCTCCGCGGGATGGGAAAGTGAAAATCGCTTTATTCAATTTACAACACTTTGCTTTATACTTTTTAGTACATTTTAGTAATGTAGTGTTGTTTTCTGTTTCTTACTGATACAGTTGTACTTGCAAAGAAGTGCTGAGGCTGACGATACCATGGTACTTTTACTGTGTGCCATAATAGTAAATGATTATTCATACTCAGGACCGTGGTATTTACTTTAAACGTCAAAGAATAACATACTATCATGATACATGGTTGCACACATTTAATATGATTTTATGTAATAATAATATGTGAGTATGTATGTTAACAACATTATATATTATGGTAACACTTTACAATATGGTTCATTAGTTAACTACCTTAGTTAACATGAACTAAGAATGAACAATACTTCCTCAGCATTTATTAATCTCTCAGTTAATAATAATTTCAATATTTACCAATACATTATTAAAATCAAAGGTTGTATTTGTTAACTAATATTAGCATAGATTAATAAATACTGTAACAAATGTATTGCTCATTGCTAGTCTGTTAGTTAATAGACTAATTAATGTTAACTAATGAACCTTATTGTGAAGTGGTACATATTTATAATATATATTAATAATGTATGTTTCTATTCTTTTGTATGTTTGCAGTCTAGTTCTGTTTCTTCTTCTAAAACACTAAAATCATGGCAGCAAATAAGAGTAAAAATCAAAGTTCGCTGGTCCTGCACAAGGTGATCATGGTTGGCAGTGGCGGAGTGGGGAAATCTGCGCTCACACTGCAGTTCATGTATGACGAGGTGAGTTCGTCACAGTCTTACTGCCATTTACTGTCCTTCATCTGCTCCATTATGATTATTAATTGTTCATCACAGTCACAGGAAGAGTTCCTTCATATACTCTCCTTGGTCTGCTCTCTGTCTATTATGACTGTGTTACTCGTTTAATATGTGTTGCTTAGTTCGTGGAGGACTACGAGCCCACCAAGGCTGACAGTTACAGGAAGAAGGTGGTCCTTGATGGAGAGGAGGTGCAGATCGATATCTTGGACACGGCGGGTCAGGAAGATTACGCTGCCATCAGGGATAACTACTTCCGCAGCGGAGAGGGTTTTCTCCTGGTGTTCTCCATCACAGAACCAGAGTCCTTCAGCGCCGCGTCAGAGTTCAGGTCAGGACGTCCTGCTTATCTGCCTTTACAGACGCTCAGTTCAGTCCCAGTGTGGAAGAAGCACAGTTACCGCACTGTACGTTCTCCGAAAGAGCAGAATGACGTTTAATTACGCCAGCATCCTACCCACAACAACACTCTGATCATGGAAACAAAATGCTGAGTCTTTATAAGACATACAATAAGTTAAAAATCAAGATGTAAGCTGACATCATATTTATTATAATCTGTTCCTTCAACAATTGACATTTTATTTATGAGTCAGGATTGGAAAACCGGATATATGAGAGAATTTTAAAAAAAGTGAATATTTGAATATATCGACATCTGAAAATAAAATTGTCAAAAATGATCCGCTTTGTCATTATAGCAGAAGAATTAATATATAGGATATATATGGGAATTTCTAGACCTGGAAAAGTCATGGAATATACGTTTTATGACCATGTTAACAAATTAGTGCTGTCAAAATTAATGTGATTAATCGAATCTGACATAAAAGTTTGTATATATATATATATATATATATATAATGTATACACACACAGACACATGTATATGTATAGATATGTGTTGTGCATATACAGTACACACACTAATATATATATATATATATATATTTAAATATAATAATATATATACACACACACTATAATTAATATATGTTTTTTCTAGTTATATCAAAACTGTAAAATATTTTATTGGGTAGAAATTGCTATTTTTGAGTAAATAATAATAATAATGATAACATTGTTTGTAATAGGGTTTATGTGCAACAAACATCGTATATTGTAAAACAGGAATAAATTCCATTTTATTTGATTGAAAAAACTAAGAATCAGAACTCGGAATTTTTAATTTTTAAAGAAATTGCTACTTTTAATCATCAAGGATGCATCAAATTGATCAAAAGTGACATTAAAGACATGTATAAAGTGCTGCTATAAATGCTGTTCTTTATAACTTTCTTTTCATCAAAGAATCCTGAAAAATAAGAAGTATCACAGTTTCCACAAACATATGAAACTGTTTTCAACATTAATAGTAATCATAAATATTTCTTGAGCATCAGATCCTAATATTAGAGTGATTTCTGAAGGATCTGGAGTAATGATGCTGAAGATCACAGGAATAAATTACACTTTACTATATATTTACAGTTATTCAATAAAACAGTTATTGAAATAACATCTCACAGTTTTTACAGTTGTTTTCATCAAATAAATGCAGCCTTGGTCAATCTAACAAGATTAGATTGATTGCCTTTAAGTGTTAGGATCATATTATATGTGTTTATGTGTTCCTGATCCGCACAGGGAGCAGATCCTGCGAGTGAAAGCCGAGGAGGATAAAATCCCTCTGTTAGTGGTGGGGAATAAGTCTGATTTGGAGGAAAGGAGGCAGGTGTCTGCGGACGAGGCCCGAGCCAAAGCGGACGAGTGGGCCGTCCAGTACGTGGAGACATCCGCCAAAACTCGAGCCAACGTCGATAAGGTTTTGTGCCTTTAATCCTCTCCGAATACATGATGACTGTGAGTGCGTCAACTGGGGTTTGTTGTCTGCAGGTGTTCTTTGACTTGATGAGGGAGGTGCGGGCGAAGAAGATGTCTGAGAACAAGGAGAAGAACGGAAAGAAGAGTGGAAAGAAGAAGAAAAGCCTGAAAGAGAGATGCACACTGCTTTGAGGAGACCAGATCTTCATCCCATTCCCTCCTCTTTCCTTTTTGATGCCAAATACAATCCAACCAGAACTGCAACTCTTTCACATGTTTTGCACGTTTTCCCATATCAAATCAGTAGTTCAACTCTGGGATATGGAGCTGTAACATTCCTTGTTCATCGGGCCTCATTCATGAAACACAAATGCGACAAAATAATTCGAAATTAATTCTGCGTGTGTTTCATGAAATTCTTTATTTTTCACTTTATCACACATACACAAAAAACGTTTGCTTTTTGTGCTAAAAACTCTATTTTATCTGCCTCTCCCTTCCTTAAAGGCAAAGGCAACAGACATTACAGTATATGCAATGTTTGTTTTGAAGCATTATTATGCAGCTTAACACAGCTGAAGGAGTTGGGGAGATTCACAGAATTCACTATGCAATTGGTTCACACAATAGACAATTGATATTTTTGTAATCACACCACTTCATCTATGTTTCTCTGCCTGGTGATTATCGACCAAATAAACCTCTGTTTTTGTTATGAATCTCTCGTGTCTCACTGAAGCGATGGCGTTCTGGTTGTGTTTTGTGTCTCAGGGCTGAGGAAAATGCTGTCATTTTGTGTTACACTCTTGTTTCTGCGTTTGATGACCTCCGGAGTTTTGACAAAGGACGGCAGCAGGGCCATAAGAGTTTATGAGAGCAGTAAAAAGTGTCCGGAGGCAATCAGTCACCTTGACTTTGAATGTGAGAAACCGTCTATTCAGCATTTAACACCCCATTGTAATGTCCTCTACTTGCGCATGCTCAGATCTGAGAATGCTGAGACCTTCAAGAGCCAAGCAGAAAAAAACATTTAGAAAATTCAGTAACCCCACACTTCATTTGTGCAACAGGTTGTGATGAGAAATAAAGGGGTGGCATCACCAGCTCATGGAAATGTGGTAAATTGTTGTGATTATGTATTAATATACTTTTCTTCCAAACATCTTTAGTGAAATTAGTGAAAATAAAATATAGTAGCTATTGCTCAGACAAAAGTTTAACTTTCGCCCAAATATTAGTGGCCTCTAGTTCCGCTCTCGTAAAAAACGAGTTTACTCCAGTCATTTCACTCAGCAGCCATCTTTGAAATGCCTCTATGGCAGCCATGACCTTTTTTTTTTAAAGGCTGTTGACATGATTTAACTGTCATCAGCATCATAAATCCTTTTTTAAACATGTATTATAAACACATTTTTTTATTTTACCAGAGAATCTCTGATATTACCTTTTAGAGCCAGACCGATATATCGGCAGACCGCATTTTTTAGATTTTTTTTATCATATTAGGCATTTTCCAAACTATCGGTATCGGCAGTTATAATGGCCGATAAATTTATATATTAAAAATAAAATAAAAACGGCCGAAACACGCTTGAACCATGTCATGAGTGTTGGAGTTGTATAGTTTGTCCACCACCAGAGGGCACTCTACACCGTCCCTGTTGGCAACACTCGTTGAGTTGTTCATGATATGTAGCCTACATTGCTTGAATAACAATTAAAAGATCCCCATCAGTTCTCTTAACTTAAATGAGCACGACAAAATTTGTGACTATCATGTCCAGTTTAAAATAAACAAATAAATAAATTATCGGCCGATATATCGGATTTTAAAACGCAAAAATATTTGTATCGTATCGGCCTTCAAAATCCTTTATCGGTCAGGCTTACCTTTGCATCAAGTGACAAGAAATGTGAAGGTGTTTACTGCTACCGTGGGAGTGGAGGTAAAGTTGACATCTTTCCCACCCAGCACCAGATGTCATTTGGACGCTGTTTTTTGGGCTAAATCAAGTTGGCCTGTCATGGCCTTCGTTAAGCCCAAAAATAGACGTTGAAAATTGGGCTTCATTTGGTCCGTCTGATTTGGTCCAAATTTAGTTTAAAAAATAGACTTTAAAGTTTGTGCTTTATTCGGTCTGTCTGATTTGATCCAAATTTAGCCCAAAAATAAACTTTGAAAATAAAACATGTTCACGCCGTAGATCATGTCGCCTATAGCCTAGTTGTAGTTGGCCAGTATCAGTGTTTTATTATGATTATCCTGTTTTTTATATTCTATTTTATGAGACTTTTATTTTGACATGCTATCTGTAGGGGGGACTATATTTTCTCTGTGTTCGCACACTCACACGCTCACTCATGAACGGTGTAAACGCGGGAAGGTATGATATGAAACAATGCATGTCTGAGGTCGAAAAATATTAATGTAATCTTAAAATAAAATGTTAAGTGTTATTCCTTTGTTTGGCAGTAAAGCTAATTCACGAAGTTTGTCCAAGTTTAAGTTAAATGGTGGCAGAAACCCCCCTGGATCACTATTAGCACCCTTTGATATGCGGAGCGAGGTATGTGGTTCATTGTAATGTACATTTGCATACTAATTCATTTAATATGTTTATGTAAATGGAAATGAGCTTCATTTTGTGATGATTGTTGCCTGCTTTGCTGTTATCTATCTGATGCTAGCTTTCTAGCATATGTGCATTTGTCAAAGGATTATTTGTATCAAGCTAAACTGCCTTTGTTATTTTCCTTTTAAGTTTTCACGGTGTTGATGCTATGCACACTTGTCGGAATAAAAGTGCACCCGTATGGAAACACTCCCAAGCCTGTTTATTCCAAGTTGAAGGGCTGCTACAGTGAAAACTCGTCGCTGGATGTGGAGTGAAATTCAACTTGACGTTAGAAGGACTGCCACCCGCCATTCTGTGGACAAGGCTGCCACCTGCTGTTCAAACGCTGTCACGTCAACCGGTACCCAGGCAAGATCGGTCTATTTCGTTTGCTGATTGCTGCATAAAATCACAGGGACTCTTTGACTGCGAACAGTGATGTTTATTTAATGGACTGAAGTCACCTTTTATAGATACTGTAAATGTTTGATGTTTTGATGTAACCATACACGTGAAAGGTGAATATAAAGATACAGAAGGGTAATTTAATTAAAAGAGAAAAAGGAGAGTTATTGAACTAACTGAACCTGTTAAAGGTTTAATTCATTCCTGGGTAAATCCTTTGATAGCATTCATTGCTAAGCTGTTTGTGTTAGCCTACATTTTTATTAATGATAATCGCCCAGTGCATGTTTGATATTTAACATTGGTTGAGTTATTGAGCTATATTTCAGTAATTAAACTATAAACCAGTAGTTCAATTTAACCAAACAGCATCACAACTTCAACAAGATGTCACTTAATGAAGAAGAAGCAGCTAGCACACATGACCTACCCATGAAAACCAATAACCCACAGGCCGTCAGGTCTAGTTCACGCGAAAGAACATTTACAGAAAAAGGATTAGAGTTTCGCAAACAGGAAGCTATTAAACACAAGAAGGAATTCATGAGAGCTTATGGCTCCTGGAAAGAGGTGGCAGGAAAGGTTAGGACCACATTAAAATCATTCTGTTCTAAAGATGAACTAAATAAAATGAGAGAAGAAATCCAAATTCGACACAGTGCAGTAAGTGAATGTTATGAGCCCATTCAACGCAACCACAATGCCACCCCGGACATTGTACCGAAAATGGATGCTTGTATAGCACTCACGGTAGAGATCAGTGAAATAATAGAAATACGGCTAAAAACTGTAGATGAGGTCTTCAATCCAGAACTTGAGAAACTACGAGTGAGGATGGCGCTTAAGAAGGATGAGTATGGATCCGTTTTCGGACACACAAAAACAGACACTGTGCTCTCTCCAGAAAATTCAATCCACTCACAGGGCTCAAGCAAACATGTAGATGCGGAAGCAGAACTCGCAGCGCAACAAGAGAAGGTTAAAGCTGTATACCAAATACAAGCTCAAGAAGAAGTTCTTAGCAAGTTAGAAGAAGAGAAGCAGCTGGTTCTTAAAAGGTTGGAAGAAGAAAGGCAAGTAGCTCTTAAAAGAATAGAGACAAACATGCGTCAGGAGAAAAGGAGATTACTGCAAATTCAAGCAGAGTCAGAAGTAAGAATAGCAGAGGCTAGAGTAAACGCATACGAGAGCCTTGAACATGATTCCAGAGAATGGCCAAAGGAGACGGATCTCACAGTTGGATTCAAAAGCCAGCTTAATCCAAAAGCCATCGCATACCAGCCTCCTCAAGCACATGCTAATGTGCTAGCATCTCCTGAGAAAGATGACCTCACTCGAGCACTCATTAACTCACTCAGTATGAACCGCCTGCCTGCTCCTGAGCCACCAAAGTTCTCTGGCGAAGCCCTAAAGTATGTAGACTGGAAGATGTCCTTCATGGCCCTCATAGACCACCAGCCTCTCCCAGCTCATGAAAAAATGTTCTATTTAAAAAACTATCTGAGTGGAGAAGCACGTAAGGCTGTAGAGGGATTCTTCTTTAGAAACTCAGAAGAAGCATATCAGGGGGCCTTAAGAGTCCTGGAGGAAAGATACGGAAACCACTTCATTGTGCAGAAGGCCTTTAGAGACAAGCTCATGAAATGGCCCAAGGTTGGTCCCAGTGATCCTGCTGCACTTCGAGAGTTTGCTGACTTTCTGCAAGGATGCGTTGAAGCGATGCCTCATGTGAAAGGATTATCCATCTTGGATGACTGTGAAGAGAACCACAAATTGCTGAAGAAATTACCAGACTGGATCACACGAAGATGGAGCAGAGTCGTCACGGAAAGACTGGATGAATCCGGTGATTATCCAAGCTTTTCCTGTTTTACAAGGTTCATCCAGAAGGAGGCTCGGATAGCCTGTAACCCTGTCGCCTCTCCACTTCTGATCAAGGCCACAGATGACAGACAGCCCAAGAGAGCTAGAGCACTTCACACAAACATTAAAGGGAGTTATCCCACGGAAAAGGTTGAGAGAGTGTTCAGCACCAAGTCAAGGCCACCTTGTCCTATCTGCAAAGATGAGATGCACGGCGTCGTAAAGTGCCCTACCTTTGCAGCAAAATCTCTGGAAGATAAGAAGACCTTCATACGGGAAAACAATTTGTGCTACGGATGTTTGAGAAAGGGACATAACAGTAAGGATTGCAAAACGCGACATTCTTGTGGCATATGCAGCAGACGTCACCCCACCTGTCTACATGAAGAGAGAGAGAACCGGTCTGTGGAAGCAAAGGAGAAACAGTACACTTCCACAGATAAAGGCACTAGTCAGGAGGAGATCAAGGTGACGTCCCATGCAGTGACACAGCGCATCTTTGCCACATCAAGCATCGTCCCTGTGTTTATGTCATCTGCAAATGAACCAGAGAAAGAAGTTATAACGTATGCTCTTCTAGATACGCAGAGTGATTCTACATTCGTCTTGGAAGACCTTCTAGAAGAACTGAACGTGGAGACTAAACCAGTACGACTCAAACTGAGCACCATGACAGCTGTTGACACACCCATCGCAAGTAAAAGTGTCTGCGGTCTACAAGTTCGAGGACTACAGTCCGGAAAACAGATTCTGCTACGCCAAGCCTACACTCGTGGCTTCATTCCGGTCGACAAGTCCTACATCCCAACTTCAGAAACAGCGCTGCTGTGGCCTCATTTAAAGCATTTAGCAAACAAACTCCCGCTGTTGAAGGACTGTGAGGTAGGACTGTTAATTGGAAGTGATTGCCCTTTGGCGTTAGCCCCCCAGGAAGTCGTCATAGGAGGCGAAAACGATCCTTTTGCTCAGAGAACGGAACTCGGTTGGAGCATCATAGGCTCATCCAATCCACATCTGGATCGCCAGGGAAACCAGAGGTTCGTCCATCGAGTGACAGTGAAGGAAATACCAGCGCCATCAACCATTGACCTGCTGAAGGTCTTGGAATCAGACTTCAATGAAGGGAAGCATGCAGATAAAGACAAGTATGTGTCACAAGATGACATTCGCTTCATTCAGCTCCTGAGTAACAACATAACTCAAAGGAAAGATGGACACTATGAAATGCCCCTCCCTTTCAAGAGCACAGAGCCTCCTCTGTTACCAGACAATAAGAAGCTTGCAACAGTTCGACTGCAGCATCTAAAGAAAAGATTGAAAAATAACGAGCGATATAAAGAACAGTACAAGGCCTTCATGAAAGATATGATAGAGAAAGGTGACGCAGAGCCAGCCTCTCCTGCAACAGGACAGCAGACTACGTGGTACATACCACACCATGGGGTGTTCCACCCCAAGAAGCCAGAGAAGCTACGGGTCGTATTTGATTGTTCAGCGAAGTTCCGTGGTGTCTCACTAAATGATACACTTCTAACAGGTCCTGACCTGATCAACTCTCTCCTTGGAGTGCTCTGTCGTTTCAGGAAAGAGGCTGTAGCCATAATTTGTGACCTAGAGAAAATGTTCCATCAGTTTTACGTTTCACCTGAACTACGGAACTACTTACGGTTTCTCTGGTGGGAGGATGGAGACCTTGAAGCAGAGCCTCAAGAGTATCAAATGGCTGTGCACCTATTTGGCGCCGCTTCGTCACCCGGATGCGCCAACTTTGGTCTGAAGTACCTGGCACGCCAACACAAGGAAGAGTATCCATTAGCATCAGCCTTCATTGAAAAGAACTTCTACGTCGATGATGGGCTTATCAGCGTCCCCTCCGTAGAAGAAGCAAAGAAGTTGATCGCTGAAGCACGAGAGCTGTGCAAGAGAGGAGGTTTGCGTCTACATAAGTTCAATTCAAACGAAAGGTCAGTTCTGGACTCTGTGGACCTAACTGAGAGAGCAGTCACATCTGAACCCCTCGATCTGGACCTAAATGCAGCTCCAGCAGAACGTGCTCTTGGTATCCAGTGGTCCCTTGAACATGACACCTTCGGCTTCAATGTAAATCCACAGACCAGGCCCCCCACACGTCGCGGCATATTATCTGTCATTGCTTCTTTGTACGATCCAGTCGGATTCGTAGCTCCGTTTATCTTAACCGGAAAGTGCATCCTCCAGGAGCTGTGCCGTCGAGACATTGGGTGGGATGACCCACTTCCCGAAGACTTAAGCCCACGGTGGGAGAGATGGAAGAGCGACCTACAAAGGCTTAATGAAGTCTCAATACCAAGATGCTACCAACCGCAAGGTTTTTGCAGAATTGTCTCGAGGGAACTACACCACTTCTCAGATGCCAGCAATATAGGATATGGCTCGTGTTCCTATCTGAGGAGCAAGAATGAAGTTGGTGAAGTTCACTGCAGCCTTGTGATGGCAAAGGCTAGAGTTGCACCTACAAAACTTACAAGCATTCCGAGATTGGAACTTTCAGCAGCAGTGGTCGCTGCAAGATCAAGTGTCATGCTGAGAAACGAGCTGGATATGCCAATCAATGCAGAATTTTTCTGGACTGACTCGCAAGTTGTCCTGGCTTATATTAACAATGAAGCCAGAAGGTTCCATGTCTTCGTTGCCAATCGTGTGCAAATGATCAGAGAACACACCAGCCCCAGCCAGTGGCATTACATAGACACAATAGAAAACCCTGCTGACCACGCGTCGAGGGGTCTCAATGCAGTAGACATCTCCACAACAAACTGGCTACCAGGACCCAAATTCCTGTGGGAACAAGAAATACGTCCAGAGTTTCAGCTCACTCCTGAGTTGCTTGTTGGTGATCCTGAGGTCAGGTCAATGCAGGCGTTTACAACTAAAGTAGAACCTTCTAAGTCTGACTTTCTCAGCCGTCTAAATCGATTCTCCTCTTGGTCAAAACTCCTGAAAGTCATTGCAAGAATCAAGAGGCTGAATTCAAAGCAAACTCGTCCTGGTGAACCTGTAAGTGTGGAAGAGCGTGAGAGAGCTGCCGAATCAGTAATGAGGCTTGTACAAGAAGAAGCATTCTCCCAAGAGATTAAGATACTTCAGAAGGGAAAGGGTCTTCAAAATTCCAGCCCTCTGTTTCACTTGGATCCCATCTTAGAAGGCGGAGCACTTCGTGTTGGTGGGAGACTAGGTCAGTCATCCTTAAGCCTTGAAGTCAAACATCCTTTGATTCTACCCAAAGGAGGACATATTACCAAGCTGATCTTGACTCACTACCACGAGAGGATCTGTCACCAAGGACGGAATCAAACTCTAACAGAACTTCGAGCCAATGGGTTTTGGGTCATCGGTGGAAGTAAGTCTGTTGCTAAGCTGATACACAGATGTGTGAAATGCAGAAGACTCAGGCGGCCTGTGGAAGAACAACGCATGGCAGAGCTTCCTAGGGAACGGGTAGATGCCTCTGCTCCCTTTACATACTGCGGCATCGATTGCTTCGGCCCATTCATCACTAAGAAAGCCCGCAAAGAGCAAAAGCGCTATGGCTTAATCTTCACTTGCCTTGCCTCTCGATCTGTTCACATTGAGATGCTTGAGGACTTATCCACAGATTCATTTATCAATGCCTTAAGATGCTTCATCAGCCTCAGAGGAGCCGTTCGTCAACTCCATTGCGATCATGGAACTAATTTTGTGGGAGCTAAAAATGAATTCAAAGAAGCACTGAAGCAGTGTGACACTAAAACTATCGAGAGCTTCCTCGCAGAAAGCCAATGTGAGTTCATCTTCAATGCTCCCTCAGCAAGTCACGCTGGCGGCGTCTGGGAGCGCCAGATTCGGACTGTCCGTAATGTCCTAAATGTCACATTATGTCAATACTCAGGCAGACTCGATGACTCTTCCCTTCGAACTCTGTTTTATGAAGCAATGGCCATTGTGAACAGCCGTCCATTAACTGTAAATGGGGTAAATGATCCTACCTCGCTCGAGCCATTAACTCCAAACCACCTCATACTGATGAAGTCCAAGATTGCCCTTCCACCGCCTGGCAAATTTGAGAAGGAGGATGTCTATGCAGCTAAAAGGTGGCGAAGAGTCCAGTACCTCGTCGAACAGTTCTGGAGCCGGTGGAAAAGAGAATATCTCATGAACATCTCCACACGCCAAAAGTGGCATACGACTCGACGGAACCTTAAGGTAGATGACTTGGTCATTATAAAGGAAGATACCCCTAGAAATCAGTGGCACCTGGGACGAGTGGTTGAAGCCACACAGGAGAGTGATGGACTAGTGCGTCGTGTCAAGGTGTTAGTAGGAGAAAGGACGTCAGTGAAACAAGATCGCCCTACTAAACCTTTGATAATAGAAAGGCCCATTCAGAAACTAGTTCTCCTCCTCGAGAGTGATTGATCAGTCTTACTGTTTACACCTTTATCCCCTCGTGACATAGGTTACTCTCAGAGCCAAGTAGTACTTATCTGCACATATCTAGAAACACTGATACAGATTTAAGACTCAAGTATGAGCCGTTCAGCCAGGTTGATCCTTTTCTTCACTCTTCATAACATGAGTGGTGGGAGTGTAGTTGGCCAGTATCAGTGTTTTATTATGATTATCCTGTTTTTTATATTCTATTTTATGAGACTTTTATTTTGACATGCTATCTGTAGGGGGGACTATATTTTCTCTGTGTTCGCACACTCACACGCTCACTCATGAACGGTGTAAACGCGGGAAGGTATGATATGAAACAATGCATGTCTGAGGTCGAAAAATATTAATGTAATCTTAAAATAAAATGTTAAGTGTTATTCCTTTGTTTGGCAGTAAAGCTAATTCACGAAGTTTGTCCAAGTTTAAGTTAAATGGTGGCAGAAACCCCCCTGGATCACTATTAGCACCCTTTGATATGCGGAGCGAGGTATGTGGTTCATTGTAATGTACATTTGCATACTAATTCATTTAATATGTTTATGTAAATGGAAATGAGCTTCATTTTGTGATGATTGTTGCCTGCTTTGCTGTTATCTATCTGATGCTAGCTTTCTAGCATATGTGCATTTGTCAAAGGATTATTTGTATCAAGCTAAACTGCCTTTGTTATTTTCCTTTTAAGTTTTCACGGTGTTGATGCTATGCACACTTGTCGGAATAAAAGTGCACCCGTATGGAAACACTCCCAAGCCTGTTTATTCCAAGTTGAAGGGCTGCTACACTAGTTTTAAATAAAATTGTATTTCTATACCTCGTTTACCATTTCTAAAGCTTTATTAAATTATATTGTATTGTATTATATTATATTGTCGGCTATTATATTATATTATATTATATTATAGCCTATTATAGCTAAATGACTTCAACATAGAGTTTTACATTAATACTGCTTTCATGTTCTCGTTCCATTTACAGTTTGATGATGGCCACAGGCCTACTATCCACTTAATAATGTATCAAGTTTCAGGATATTTGACCAGATTATCGAATAATTAACTCCATTAATTATACATTTAGGTAACTGAGTGACTTCTACGTGTTTTAATGAGCGCGCGCGTTTCCATAGAAACCAGGCGGCAGCTCAACTGACAGCTGCAAAACTCTCTCACTGTTCTTTTCACTACTTTCGGGTAAGTTTAGTCACTACAATTACAAATAGTACATACAATTACAAATAGTACATACACATACTATGTTTCTGATACTTTCTTTAACGTAATTGACACGCTTCCGTTGAATTTTGACTTAAATGGTTTAGTGAATAGGATCTTCGCTACGTTTTTTCTTCAAAACTGCGTCAACCACTTGAAAAAAAAAGACTTCCTGTTTTTTTTAAGCAGGCTGCAAAGTAAAATGCACCCCAAAACATCTGCAGAGGAAGATTTTGTTCAGTTTCATGCTTTCAAGAGCATCACAACAACAGGAGCCTTCTATTGAGGTACATACAGTAGGTACATCTCAACGTTGTCAGTTTTGTTTCACAGACTGATTTTACAGCTGCATCTCAATAATTGCTTATGATTTGTGAATTCAGTTTTACAGTTGGCCACAAAATCACCCAGTTTACCTGAATTTACCCTGATAAAAGTGAAAGTCATTCATATTGGAGACGGTATGTAAAATTGTTTTTCCGCTCTCATACAGAATCATGCTATAAGTTTAAGTTTAAAAGTTGGTTACAAACTTTATTTCATCCTACAGTCATATAAAACTATTTGACCGTCCATTGAGGAATGCAGTAAAATAAGATTAGATGACACACTAAAATCATTTACTATTGTTCTACACATTATTTCATATTCCTCCCCAACCATAAAATGCTCAGCTGTTTCTTTACCAGAAATTTAATTATGAGCTGTGCTACTTAACATGGGTGGCTCATATGTTTCATTATCTGTCACAGGTTGTATTTTGTGTTCAGTTCCTGTTTGCCTGTTTTATTTTGACCCTGTTTTACAGCAGTGTGTGTCAATGATTAATCCCATTCACCTTATTCATCTCATTAGCTCCTTTCTTTACTCAGTATATTTAAGCACTGGGTTGGGTCCGGTTTATTTGTCTGTTAAATCCGCATTAATGTTTACTGGTTGTTCTGTTCACGTAAGAAACCAGAGTAGTTTTGTTATTCATAAAGGCGATCCTGCTCCAGCATATGTACAATATCCAGTCAGACATCTAGGAAAACTTGATATGCAAAAATTATAAGCTTTATTATGAAACTGTTCGCAAATGTGTGTACATTTCTTTTAACAACTTGGCCGTATCGAGCAGATCAAACTTGCTAGTATTGCTAGAAATGATACATTTTATATTAATAGATGAGCAGAAACAATGTATTTCATGAACAATCAGAACTTTTCTTTTGGGCTATGAATCATACAGATTGCACACACATATATGTATATACATATTTAAAACCAAAACACTCTTTTTTTTCTTAAATGTTTAAAACAATGAAAGAAACTTGCGCTAAATGAAATGTAGTTTTAAAAGTGCTCGGTGCATTGATAGTCATACAGTTTTCAATCGGGCAGCATTAAATAAAAAATCATAATACAGCAACTGTTTAGTCGAATATGCCATACGTCCACAGTAGGATGATAGTGACCAGTGTGTAGGTTGCGAGGCCGATAGCGAGTGCGACATTGTTCAGGACCAACGCCGTTCTGGAGGACATGATCGCTAAATCTTGCCGTCCGGCTCTGTTATTATTTCGAGTCTGCGAAAACAAACACACACACACACACACACAAAAAAAAGTAAATGGATGTTTTCCTTTCATGCTAAAAATCTGCATTTTTTCATTCTGCAATTGCTTTTAAATTGCAAATCCAAAGTTGTGACGATCAAATACTCTGAATACTCTGAATACTTACAGCGGCCGAGTGGACGACAGCACCGATTCCCAGAGGCAAACAGCAGAACAGCAGAGTAAAGATGGAGTAGCACAAGTAATCCGACACATGCACAGGCGCTGATGTGGAGGTCATGAACACAGTGGGCTGAACGGTGACCCCGGTGTGACCTGCGTACGGTCTTTGTGGATATGCAGACATGCCTGGATGTGGCTGTTGTTGGGGATATGGCTGTTGTAGGACATACGGCTGTTGTTGGGCATACGGACCCTGCGGGCCACCAGGAGCTGCGTACGGCTGGCTGGGATATCCAGGAGCGGTGGGATAGGGTGATGGGGACGGGTATCCGGCACTAGGGTGTTCCTGGTATGGTGGTGGCGGAGGCTGACCCATCTGGGGCTTCTGCGATGGATCCTGCTCATCTGGAGCGCCATTGAACGAGGGGTTTATTCTCCCGATTGTCGGTCCTTGATTGTACATTTCTTCTCTCGTACTCGTGATCTCGGTGATCTCGGTGATTCTGCCGTCGGTCTTGTGTTTGCAATGAACCTTGTCCTCTGATGGTGACGTGCAAATTTATGGGACTCTTATGGGAGGTGGTTTACAGCTTGATATGATGATGTGTAATAATTGAATAATCTTGAACATTACACACAATACATTGTTTCTCAACTGCGTTTTAACTGTGAAGTCTAAAGTGCAATCAATTGATGACGTTAATGATAAGTTGAAGGTTGTGGGTAAGGTTGGGTGGAGGATACCTATATCTTTTCTCCTGTTTAATGGATGGTTAGGGAGTGAGGGTTGTTTTGTTTTCTTTATTTTATGTATGGTTATAGTTAATGTTATCCCCTTAATGTATTTTTGTTTTCTTTTGTTTGGGTCCTCCTCCCCAGGTAACGCTTTTGTTTGTATTTTTGATTTATTCTGGCAGTGTTCATTTTCACAGCAAATTTTGATTTAGTTTTAGTCATATTCTTTTGACTAAAATGCCATTTAGTTTTAGTCATCTGAATTGTTTTAGTCAACAATAAGATTTTAGTCGACTAAAATCTAATGGGTTTATTTAAATTGTAATGCATTAATTTAGAATTTCTCTAAAATTTCCAAACCCATTACGTATATACTTCCGGAGAAAACCTCTATTAACATCAAATCCGGCGTCAGTTCTGGCAGGTCACGTTAGTCAAGCTCGCATCAGTGACTGATCCATGTCTACCTGTAGGAATACGACGCCTATCACTGTATGCATATAAGCTCCTTCAGTATTATCATATCAATACAGCTCTCTTTTGCGTCATCACTCTTATTCAGATCTATCCATATCTTATGTCTGATCTTCGTTTACCTTTGTGAAAGTTTGATGAGACATGCATCAAGTGCATGCCTACTCATTTTTGTTTTTAAAACCCTAAAGTTTGTTTGTTTGTGACTCTGGGGCTGGAGAGTTGAAGATCCACAAGATCTCTCTCTTTATTGTTCATCGTTCCCTATTTACCCATGAACTGAAGGGAAAGACGTAACTATCGGGGGATCGAAAGATCGAAAGAAAATTAGCCTCCAATAACACTCCATGTATAAATAGCAGAGGCAGATTTTGAATATATCCTTGCTTGGACGTAACATTACATTTAACAAGTAATGAGCACATCAATCTCGCATAAATTGGTAGAAATTATTGATACCTTGTATAATAATAGATGAGCAGAACACTTAATGTATTTCATGAACATATATATGAAGAGTTCAGATGCAAAAGCCTCTAAGTGCCATTTGAAATTTTCTTCTTGAATGATGATTTTTTATCAAACTTGTATATTTAAGTTCAGTAATTTCACTTAAATAACAATTAATAGGTAATTATCATTGCCATTTAAGTGAAATCACTGAACTTAAATATCCAAGCTTGATAAAAATCATTAAAGAAGAAAATTTCAAATGGCACTTAGAGGCTTTTGCATCTGAACTCTTCATATATTCTTTTGGGTTTTGAATCATACTGTTATATCAATCAATAAAACCAGAGTCCCTTTTCTCCATTAAAAATACTTTATTTTAATGTGTAATTTGAAAGAATAAAAGAAACTCGCTCTAAATTAAATCTAGTTTCATAAGTGCTCAGTGCATTGATGATAGTACAATTTTCAGTCCTACAGCATAAAAAATAAAACAAACATACAATCAATTATTACTCAAAAGGTCTTGCCAATACAATATCAAAATCATGAATAGCAGAATTTGAAGCAGAATACAGCATGTGTTCATTTAATTACGCCGTACATCCACAGTACGAGGATGGTGGTCACTGTGTAGATAGTGAGGCCGATACCGAGAGCGACATTGTTCAGGACCAATGCTGTTCTGGAGGATCTGATCGCTAGATCTTGGCGTCCAGCCATGTTAGCATCTCGAGTCTATGAAAATAAACACAAAAAAGAAACGATTAAAAAAAAATTGCCAATACACAACATTACAACATGCTCAACATTAATGCTGTTGATGCCTCCAAATGCAAATCCAAAGTTCAAAGTTATCCAGAGCTATAAACCTAATTATACTGTAATCTGTGTTGTTAAAGGAGAATCCAGCTGCTATCTGATGAGATGATTATTTATGACATCTTTTCACAGGAATTGGTAAGTTTCAGTTGCAATATGCAAAAATCACTGCATCACAACAGGTTCACAAAGAAAATCAACTCTATGAAAACTTTTATTATCACATATACTGTGTATATATATATATGTATATGTATATGAAGAGTTCAGATGCAAAAGCCTCTAAATGCCATTTGAAATTTTCTTCTAAAATGATCATTTTTATCAAGCTTGTATATTTAAGTTCAGTAATTTCACTTAAATGGCAATGAAGATTATTAATTGTCATTTAAGTGAAATTACTGAACTTAAATATACAAGCTTGATAAAATTGGTCATTTTAGAAGAAAATTTCAAATGGCACTTAGAGGCTTTTGCATCTGAACTCTTCATATATATATATATATCTTTTATCATCAAATGCAAGATCTATGGGTCATTTTATGAAACATAGTTAAGAAAATGTTATTTTCACTATAGACAAATAAGTATTTCAGTGTTACAACTTCAAGCAAAGATAATATACTACAAAAAAATACACCAGCTTTTTAGATCAAATGTATGTTGTCAATTAAAGCATATTTTCATTATTTCAGACATAGGTAAATCAATATTAGGCAATCAATTACTCTTGAAATGAGAGCGGATACTTACAGAGGCAGAGAAGATGATGGCAGCGAATCCCAGAGGGAAAAAGCAGAACAGCAGAGTAAAGATGGAGTAGCACAAGTAATCCGACATATAAACGGGCGCAGTTGTGGAGGTCATGAACACAGTGGGCTGAACGGTGACCCCGGTGTGACCTGCATTCAATCTTTGTGGATATATAGACATGCTTTGAAGTTGCTGTTGTTGGGGATACGGGCCCTGAGGGCCAGTTCGAGCTGCATACGGCTGGCTGGGATATCCAGAAGTGTTGGGATAGGACCCTGGTGGCACAGGCTGACCCATCCATGGCTTCTGCGATGGATCATCTGGAGCGCCACTGAATGAGGGGTTTATCCTCCCGATTACCGGTCCTTGATTGTACATTTCTTCTCTTGTACTCGGGATCTCTTTGGTTTCGTGCTTCTTGCTGGTGAATCTGCCGTCTTGTGTTTTCATGAACCTTGTCCTCTGATGGTGATTGAGATTTGTTGGACTCGTAATGGGAGGTGGTTCACAGCTTGATTGTGGAGATTAAGTAGAGATTAATTGTAAAGATAAAGGAAGTGAGGTTCTGTTGTTTCTTCACCATTTGATACGATAAATACAATTTCTGAAGGATTTTAAGCTACTTTCCTCTTATCCGGACCCCACCATATACCATTTAGGAACTATAGTCATCCCTGATTGGTCTTAACCCCAGTGATGGGTAGGTTTAGGGGCGGGGTTAGGGGTAGGCCATCTTGGGGTCCGGATCCCACCATATACCATTTAGGAACTAAAGTCATCCCTGATTGGTCTTAACCCCAGTGATGGGTAGGTTTAGGGGTGGGGTTAGGGGTAGGCCATCATCCCTGATTGGTCTTAACCCCAGTGACGGGTAGGTTTAGGGGCGGGGTTAGAGGTAGGCCATCGTGGGGTCCGGATAACAGGAAAGTACCGATTTTAATTATTATATTTCATAGTAAAGTATCTGAAAATAATTTTTTTTTTTTGTGTGTGTTCTATGTAGTTTTTATTAATGATTTTAATTATACATTTAAATTTTGATTAATAAAATGTATTTTAGAGTTAATTTTCATGTGTTTTTATACAAATAATGTCCTGGGGACAGAAATGTCACCCTTTCGGTGGAATGGCTCTTGAATGAAACACCCTTGACTCCTTTAGTATAAGTGGTTCTTTCAATATGCAAATGAGCCCCACCTCCACTCTCTCACAGCAGCTCAGAGATCCACTCGCTGACGATCACATGTTGACCTTATTGGAATTACATCGTAGTTCATGGGGTCGGAAACACCGGCGATTTCAAACCACGACTGTCTTTGGTTTCACTGCAGTTTTAAGGAGAAAATACTCAGCAATGGTGTTGACTTATGATGAATTTGCACATGCTTTGCCTTAAAGCATATTAAAAACACCACACTTATTTATGTGTATATAAAAAATAAAATAAAAATCACCACAGGGGGGACTTTAAACAATTTTAGTAGGCCTACAAGTCCTCTCTTCACCAGCAGGTGTCAGTGTGAGATCATATTTAAATGACACTTGAAATCAAGGGCCATTGCATAAACAGCCATATAAGAGCTATTATGACTCACTAGCAAGTCATGGGTCAGTCAATCTTACTTTCAATAGCAAATTAGGCCAGTCTATGTTTTTATGTAACTGGCTTTAAAAGAGAGAGAGAGAGAGAGAGAGAGAGAGAGAGAGAGAGAGAGAGAGAGAGAGAGAGAGAGAGAGAGAGAGAGAGAGAGAGAGAGAGAGAGAGAGAGAGAGATAAACAGAAAAGTTTGATGACTAACTAACTTGTTGTAATTCTAGTATTAGCGGTTTATGCAACCGGCCCCATGTGATTAGTTAGTCTCTCACCCTCTCACACCATGAGCTTAAAAGCGCTTAAAACGAAGAGCCAACAGTTTTCCCCGATTTTATACATAACAAAGTACCATAAAAATACAAGTCTAGAATCTTACATGAGTAAAACGTTTTGTTAGGGAGGAATCCGGGGGCTTTTAATTTAAATGAACCCTTCAGCGAGCCCTCATTAGGACTTTTACTCTGAAAAGTAGCCAAGGACGCCGCCATTTTGAAAACGGTCCCTCACACACTACGTCGCTTCACACAGCTGAATATATTAAGCCTCCAAATAACCGGTATTTATATTCGTGAAGCGTCCTCCTCCGTGCGTCCTCATATAGAAAACAAGCACGACCCGCACCTGTGTAAAAATAAAAAATAAGTAAAGATACATTTAACCTCCGACAAGAAGTGCGCGTGTTTTTATTCTGATGAGGATATTATTGCACGCGCTTGAAGAGCTCATTTCTTCCCCGGTGGATTTGGAAAAGGATTTATTCCAGTTGGGATCTTGTCATTGGAGCAAAGGGATACAACAGAGTCTTCAAATCCGTTCGGGTTGACAGGTAACGAGAGATATTATTTCCATTGCGTAATTGTGAATCATTTGCGAATATTTGGCGCAGTGATTCTGTGATCGGCCGTCATTCATTCACACGCGCGACTTTGACGCGACGCGTTACATGACATTGTGTCAAGTGTTTGTTACAGTATGTGTCTTTATTTATGTACCAATTCGACAAAGTAGCATAAAAAAAACAACTAAATTGTGTAACGCACATTCCCCGTCAGCCTGCGCTCATGCCGCACGACTCTTGTGTTTTATAGCGTTTCTGTCTGTGTGAACAATATATTTAATTCTGTGAATCGGTCAGAAACGCCCTGCGTTAATATGCGGGTTGATCATGATATTATTAAAAACTATCTGTAGCTTATTTTATAACGTCCCTTCATTAAACGTCGTTTAAGTGTTTAAAACAGCTCTTTATATTCATATAATGTAGGATTTTTCAATTGAATTTAACATAATTGTATTGAGGTGATTTATTTATACAGCACTGATAAAAGCAAAGCAGTGATAGGAAGCATATGATTATGAATATGAGCTTGTCTTATCTAGCAACACATGAACCTGAAAATGTGAAATGAAATATTCAACATTTTTAACTTAATTAATATTTCTTATATATATATTTTAACTGCATGTTTTTAACATGAACTTTATTAAATAAAAATACAAATTCAATATTACATATTTATTGTCATTTAGCCTATATTTGGCAATTTGTAAAGTGTTTAGTATATTTATTTACATTTTTGTTTTTAGATACTAAATTGCACTCATCTTTGTTTCACAGTTCTATATCCTATGTTTATACATTTTTACAATTTTTTTTTTGACAAATTATTTTTTAGTTGTATATAGCCTAGTCTAGATGTCTGATGATTGTCAAAGATTGTCAACTTTATTTCTGATGGTGCTTCATTTTATTTGTTTGTTTGTTTGTTTGTTTGTTTGTTTGTAGTTCTGTGGACACAAAGGGATTATTATTGTTTATATCTGTATCTCCAGTGAGCGTTTCCCTTTTATTGTCATTGATTTTTATGTGATTTGAGAAAGTTTGATCAAGTAATAATGTGTTGCTGTCAAACTGAATGCATCCAGCAGGTGTTTTGATACTGTCAATAGTTTAAATGAATAAGCCGTCCGTGTCTTGCCTGTTTCTGTCCGTCACTGCTGCATCTGAGGCCGGCTTCACCTTACGGGGTTTGGCTTAGTGGTTAAAACCTGGGCTGCTAATTGATAAGTTTTGGGTTCAGATCCTAGACGGGATGGTTGGCAAAACTGTTGTTGAGTGTTGAACTGCCCACAACTGTCTTGCAAATGTGCTTCAGTCCCGCTTTGCAAACTTGATTTGTGGTTTCAAAAGATTTATTTAATTGCCTGAAAGAAATGGAGAAAATATCTGTGACCGCTGACTCTGAGGTACATTGGCGTGTAGAACGCGCTGGTTCATATTGACAGCCCTACTTCAACACATGTTTTGGGGTGTTTGGATAATGTGATTACAGGGTTTAATTCTCTCTCTCACACACACACACACACAAACACAGGTGTACGTTTAGACACAGGTTATGCAGGTGTCATGTTTAATCAGCTTCAGTATTGTTCTACACAGCGTTATGTTGAAGGCAGACTGGAAGCGAGAGCTTTTGACCTGACTGGTCTGGTCAAGTTTGTGAGACTGAACCCCTTTTTAAACATTTTCCACTCGGAAGCACATTTATGTGCCAATGGTGGCAGCAAACTGTATTTCAATCTGTTTGTTTGACCGATGCCAGCATTGACTTAACACTGGTGTGTGGTGTTATTCTCTGCCTTTATTTAACAAGTTTTGTGATGCACAAATTACATACTTTATGTTTAAATAAAGTAATATTTATAATAATAATAATAATAATAATAATAGACATTTATTTTCATTGGGCTCAGTTGGTGTATCTCCAAGCCACAAATGTTTTTCAAATTATTGATACAATTAAAAAAATCATGTACAATTAACATGATATATTATATATATATATATTATATATATATACTTTTTAATTTTAATTTTTAATTTTATATTATATAAATACTTTTTAATGTAAATAATTTATATTGTATAATATAGGCTAAATTATATATGTGTATATATTTTAACTTAAGATGATCTTTTTATATAAAGGATATATTGTATAAATGATATAATATATATTTATTTTTAAGTTTTCAATAAGATGTATAAATTATGTGTAAATTTTATTCCATTCCTCTTTGGAGGTATTTTTCTAAAAAAAAAAAATAAAAAAATAAATCTCCCAATGTTTAGAGCCAGTTTAACGCTCCTATTTTAAGTTGCGAATTTAATGTATTGAAATTGAAATATCTCATAAAACATTTGCGACCAAAGCAGCATTTCCATGTGATCAAGAGAACAAAATTGTTACTTCCTGGAAAAATTGGTGCAAAATACCAAATGGATGTTTCTGCAATCGGGGAAGAAACTGTGGCTCTTTTATCCTCCATTATAAACGAGTTTGTCTGTTCTCTTGCGTTCGGATGCTGGTGTTGGGGAACACAATCATGCTGAATTAAACCAAATCATTAGACAGACTTTGGTTCAGGCATTTCAGAACATGCGATTGGTCCATTGGTTAGCCCAGTTATCCAATCACAGCCTCTGCTGAGGCAAAATCAACAGGGATTTATTCGGTTAATGGGTTTCCATCGTAGTTTGTGCCCCATGCCTTCTTATCAGGAAAATAATTATTTGACTTAAATTTGAAGTTTGAACGATTTGAAGTTTGGTTGGCCAATCAGCGGAAAGGGGCGTTCTAGTTGTTTATCCACTGTCTGCCTCTGAATGTAAAAAAAAGATGTTTTCAATGAGCTATTAAATAAAAAAAAAACACGAACGATGGAAAGACTATGGCCTTGTGAAACCGTCACCTCCAGAACGGTGCCTGTCCACTGATTGGCTGTTCTAAAGCTCAAAATTTGCATTAAGATAGTTGGATGGAAACAGAGCGTGTTTTTAACTGGTGGCCAGAAGGAAAGATTGAATATTTATATTTTTTAAATGATTGCACGTTTATATCCAGCATGTTTTTATGTGATATCCCAAAATTTGCATAAAATAGTTGGATGTTTCACTGGCGGCCAGAGGGAAAGTTTGAATCTCATTTAGTGATCTGCAAGCGAGAGGTTCAGTCTGATGTGTAATGAGGAGTGTGTGTACTGTTCATCTCTCAGCATCTGCTCATAATAACAGTTGACCCTGTTTCATTATTAACTCATCCAGCATATCTGTGTTTGCCTGCTTCTCAGAGGGTTTCCAAAGTGTTACATTAAATCAACATGCACGTCGTCATGTAGCTTAACTTTCTGTCATCATGTTTGGTTGATCTGAGTGGGTTTAGCATTGGGCAACTGGGTCAAGGACAGGTAAAGGAGTGCATACCTGATATTTTAGTCTGCATATATGGTTTAGGATCTCATAAGGTGACCCATAAATCACTTTAGACATTTTGATTTGAGGGTTTTTGTGCATGAATATCCAAACGTTCTGGCAAGGACTAAACCCAAATATCATCACAGTTCAGATATACCGCTATCCTCCTTTGGATCGGTGTTTTTGTTGTGTCTGAGGCGGGCAGAGGGTCTGTTCGTGCGAGATAAGTGTGTTCGGTCACATGATCTCGGCCCGCATGTGTGTCAGAGGCAACGACGGAAAGCTCACTGCTGTGTCATGCTGAACGCGTGTTGTTTACGGCAGCGGTTCTCAAGTGTGTGTCGTGGCCCAGAAACAGACGTCTGTTCTGATAGAGAATAACATGCAAATAATGAGGAAAATTAAATGAACACATGCAATTCATTCAACTTTAATGTGCTGTGCAAAATGAAGCATGCATCCCATTGATTTAGCATTTTTTGTCCTGTTTATGGTAAGTTTGTTTCAGATGGAAATGGTGTCCATTTTAATGCAGCGTGGAGTTATAAATGTTTTTAGAATCAGTAAATTGTAGGGATGCACGATATATCGGCCGATATATGTTCATTTTTAATGTTATCGTTATCGGCCTGGTAAGAAAATGTGGCCGATATATTAAAGCCGATAAATAATGTATTGTTCCCTTCAGCTGAGACACTTGTTGAGCACTGTTTATGTTTTTGAATTTCTTGAAATATGATTGAAATCTCTTCAAAAAATGAAAATACGGTTCAGCGCAAATCTGTCATATCGGCTATACAACACTATAATGAGAACATCATTATAATTGTGCGCTTGGGACATGGATTTAATTGTGAGACTTTTGTACTTGTAATAAGGCTCTCAAAATTAGATAAAATTTTGGATCTAAGTTTATCGGCCGATATATCGGTTATCGGCTTTCAAATATAAATAATTATCGGGTATTGGTATCGGCTAAATAGGGATGGGCAACGATTAATCGCGATTAATCGCATCCAAAATAAAAGTTTGTGTTTACATAATATATGTGTGTGTAGTGTGTATAATTAATTTGTATATATAAATACCCACACATGCATGTATATATTTAAGAAATATGTGCATGTATATATTTATTCACAATTAATATTATATACAAATATAAATATTTGATATATTAATAACACATTTTTCTTAAATATATACATGCATGTGTGGGTATTTATATATACAAATTAATTATACACACTACACACACATATATTATGTAAACACAAACTTTTATTTTGGAGCCGATTGATCGTTGCCCATCCCTAGTAAGTTGATGTTATTTTCACATTTAGAGTCCTTTAATCCAAAGTGACTTTGATTGCTTTGAAGTTATGCATTTTATCAGTTCATGCATTATAGGAATCGATGCCATGGCATGACCTTGACTTTGCTAAGTGAATGCTCTCCTCTTTGAGAAGATATAATCGTCTCATTGCCATGTACATTAAAGGGGTCGTGACATATTAGAGGTCTTTGAACATTCAGATCTGAACGGTACAGTTTGTTTTTCTACCGAGGATCGTTTCACCCCTAGTTTCTACGCCGTGCTGTACCTCTAGAGCTTCTTTTCATGTCAGTCTGGCCCTGTGTGTGGGTTCATGTCAGTAATCTGGATGAGGAACGGCAAGCCTCCTCAGGGTATTCCTCTCGCTTCACACTTCGCGGCGGTCCGCTGATATTTAACTTGATGTCTGTCCACGCGCCTCGGATAAATGACCAGCCGTGAAGCGCTTCAGGATATTGATAATCCAATAAAATGCAGACGCTATCAAGTGGTTCTGGCGGCTCGTTGAGAGAGTGTTTCCTGCGTGAAGAAAGAAGACGCGCCGTTTAATGCACGAGAGAATTAAAACGTTTAAAGTTTTAACTCGATTACTTGGCGCAAGAGCCAAGAGATGTTTTAGATTTCATACATGGCATGTGATGCTGTGTAGATAACTCGATTGAACGTGTTTTTAACAAGCGCAGTTGTGCAGGACATTATTGAACAGATCAAATTATCTTTATATTCAACACAACAGTCTGGCTCTGTGTAAGTGAAATCCTTTTTTTTGTTCATTCATAGAGAAATTTATTTTTAACCTTTCTAGTAGGGATGCTTGATTCATTTAAACAAAACCAAAAATGTTACCTGGTTAAGTGTGATGATATAATTGTGAAGGCTGAGATTGAATTAAATATATGCGCTGCCTGTTTCATAGTGTAGCGCATCACGGTGTTCATTTACACATGATCGTGGCATTTTACAGTAAACGCTGGTCCTGCATTTGGGAGTGAAACATGCCAACAAGATACAAGACCAAATACTCACTGTATTTATTATTTTATTACGGGATGGGCAACGATTAATCGCGATTAATCGCATCCAAAATAAAAGTTTGTGTTTACATAATATATGTGTGTGTATAATTAATTTGAATATATAAATACCCACACATGCATGTATATATTTAAGAAAAATGTGTTATTAATATATCAAATATTTATATATAATATTAATTGTAAATAAATATATATAAAATATACACTGTATATTTATTAAATATATACATGTGGGTATTTATATATACAAAATAATTATACACACCACACACACATATATTATGTAAACACAAACTTTTAATTTGGATGCGATTGATTGCGATTAATCGTTTGACAGCTCTAATTATTACCCGGACATTATGCAGTAATTTTACTGACATTTCCGTTAATCATAAAGTTCAAATTTCAAAATACAGGTAAAACTACTGTAAAACATATAAATACTTTGTAAATAAAAAAAATATCAAATTAATAGTCTACATTGTGCCCTATTTTTACATATTTTTTTAAGTTCTGTGGTAACCTAGTAACCTTGCCTATATAACCATAGCAGATTGTAAATGCCAAGATAGTTTTTGTCTCACTCTATGGCTGTGAAATACTTTTAATAACATAAAAACATGAACAAGATCACTTACGGCTTAGACCGTCAACATTTCTCACATTATCATAGTTTATTCGCTATAGTTTAGAAAATGGTAATAATAATGACACAAATCAGTTGATGTTTGACTGGTTTTGGACTCTCACACATGAATTATTGAATATCTGTCAGCTGTTAAATTTAACTACACAATTAGATAATACCAGTTTAGCTCAACCAGTGACCAAGCAATGCTTTATGTTGTTCAGAGTGTGTGTAAAAAGAGCATTAGCAATTAAAGAAAACACACTTCAGCAAAACATGATCAGGTCATTTTTGGTCCCAATTTTGTATGTCACTGTATGAAGAATGTCTGGGATAAAATGTCACAGTTTACTTTTATTTTGCTCTCCTCACTTACATAATGAACTATAGTGTCCGGCACACACAAGTAAAAAAAAATATATCTGGTGTTCATGACATGTTTGGTGTTTTTGCTCGTGGCGCACTCAGAACTCGGTCTCTGGGCACTTCTGTACATTTCAGAAGATTTTTTTAGTAGATTGTGTTTGTCACTCACTCTCCAAACTATCTTAGCTGTGGTCGAACACAAGGGGAAAATCTGAATATTGTGCAAAAGTTAATTTTATTCAGTAATTCAGGTGAAACTAATATATTATATAGACTCATTACATGCAAAGTGAGATATTTAAAGCCTTTATTTATTATAATATCTCACAGCTTATGAAAACATTTTCATAATATTCTAATTTTGACTTTGGGGTTTTCATAAACTGTAAGCCATAATCTTGAAATATCTCACTTTGCATGTAATGAGTCAATATAATATATTAATTTCACCTTTCAAGTTGAACTTTTGCACCATATTCTAATTTTCGTGGTTTCACCTTAAACCTGGTAACTTTGTGAATGATCATTTTGGTTATTTTATCAGGTTTTGGCCCAGCCGCGAGCCGTCTAGAGTCTTATTAACCCACTAATGTTCAATCATTCGGTCTCATGTGAGTTTTTAACATCTCAGTTTGATGAAGCCACTGGTGCTGATGATGACTCTTTAATTATCTCATCAGCCTGGACTGTGTTTCTCCAAAGCAGAAGACTGTCACTGATGGCTCTTCATGATCTACTGAGGCTTATTACACATATAATACAGTAACACAGCCCTGGTTTCTCATTCTGTTCATGGTCTTCAGATCCTTCTGTGGAAATCTGTGCATTCATCTTTCTTTATGATTGTCCTCTCGATCTTTACACACACACACGACTCTTTTGTCCAGTTAATGTTTTCCCCGGATGACCTCAAAGGGAGTTTTTCCTTTCTGTTAGCAGATGCTCATAAAGAACTTATGAAATAGGAAACATGTGGATGTTAATGGTTATGTTCTTTTGTTGTAGTTTAATAGGTTAATGTACTGTAATTGTCCTTATTTAGCTGTGGTCTAAATAAGTTTAACTTGCGTTAACTTTAATATGCTTTCATCCTTAAATGATTTTGTTTCTTTGTCCTCCTTTTTCCTTTCCATTTCCTTCTTTTTTCTGTATCTTCCTCTCTTTCTTTTCTGTTTTCCCTTTGTTTTGTAGTAATTGTATTTCCTCTTCATGCACTGTAAAAAATATTTTCAAGATTTGTTATCACAAAATTTTCTTTTGTCAAATCAACTTTATAATAATTTATTTAGTTGAGAACTTATTATTTTGAGTTTCTGATGATTAAATTAATCTCCTTCATTGTATTAACTCACTTTTTCCAGTTCAATTAACTTAAAATTTTAAGTTAAACCAACAATATTTTTTACAGTGTAGTAATCACAACATTTTTTTCTTTTGTCAAATCAACTTAAATAATTTATTTAATTCAGATAACATATAATTTTGAGTTTCTGATGATTAAATTAATCTCCTTCATTGTATTAACTCACTTTTTCTAGTTCAATGAACTTAAAATTTTAAGGAAACCAGGTTACTTACTTTTTTAAGTTAAACCATCAATATTTTTTTAAAGTACGGTCAGGAATTGAACTTCGTGCTCATAAAATGGACCACAAACGTTTTGTTAGTGTTCAGGTCAAGTTATTCACAAACTTCTTAGATGATGTTGAGACCAATATTAATAATATATGACATAAAACACGATTAAAATGTTAAAATGTATTAACTCTCGTTTATATCACTCTTTTTGTGTGTGTGAACTGGGGATGCAGGAAAATTCAATGCATTATTGATTTTAACAGCCAATTCTAATTACCACAATAAAACCCCATCATGCATTAGTTTCTGACCTAATTTCAGTGTTAAAAATCAAATATCTGGACAGAGACTCTCATTTTACTTATTCTTTCCACCTTCTCCTTGTTTTCAATGTTAAAGTAGGAGATAATAGAAACATCTTTTAGCTTTTTTTTTTTACAACTGTAAGTAGGTTAGTGGATTCAGCATTTAAATAAATAAACATGTATATAAAGAGTATGAAAAAAAGGACTGTATCCTTACGGGAACGCCCTACTCTGATGCCGGCTTTATATTTAATGGCTTTCTCTCAACACACAGAATTCTGACCCTGTGAGTGTGAAATCAAAGCAGACCCGCGGGCTCGGTGTGTGTTTCTGATCTCATGATTCCCTATGAGGACTTGATGGGTTTACCCTGGAAACAAACGCTTTCAGTTTCAGCATCGTGTTTTTCAGGTGGTTTCCACCAGAGGCATCACGCAGGAGTCATCGTTTACTCATCCAATCCCTTTTGACTTTCTTTTCTCCGCTGAACACAACCGGAGAAAATCTGAACATGAAGCTTTTATGAAGCTTGAATATTGTATTGTATTCTAGTGTCCTAGTCAGAGAAAGCCTCCTTTTGTGCTCTGAGGAAGAAGGAAAGTCTTTATTTTTCAGTGAACTCTTCTTGTCAATCAAGTTTTCCAAGCGTTTAACCAGTTGTATTACAACAACTGAACAAGCCGACTGAGTAAGTGTAGCCTCTGCCTGCAAACCTCGAAACATCCCTCTTCCTGTTGCCATGGTAACCGTGACACGTCTCATCATCGGTGTGTCTTGCCTTTACACTTTTAATTAAACTTCTTTTTTTAAAAGAAAGGAAAACAAATATTAAATGGTGTGGCGTTATCCGAACTAAATGGGTTTAAATGGGTGAGCGGCTCTAATACGAGTGTAAGTCATGTGAAGATGGATAAACGCATCTCTAGATCGTTTTATTGAATGCAACTACAAACACTCAGTGTGATTCAGTTCTTTGTAATTTAATTAGTCTACTGACTCACTGAATTATTTGTAATGTCATGGAATTAACATCCGACTCACTAACCGTCACATCTTCTCTTGAATTTATTAATTCTCTTAATTACTGACAGAATTAAGAAATGTTATCAATATGTAAATATCCATTTTAAATTCCGTTTTTATTTCTGGAATCATGTTGAGCAGCATTAATACATTGCATATGGATTATGAATTGTGATTTGCTTATTGATTATTTTACAGTAAATAATTGCACTGTCACCCGGATTGAGGAAAGCTTTAGTTTCAGTCATAGGTTTTGTGTTTAGACTGACGAATGGAGGATATTAATAACCACATCTCACTGTAATGAGCCTTTTGGTTTTTCCTTGAACATCTCAGGACATTATTGTACCGCTTTGGCGCTTTTGACTCGATCGGTGCTAAAACTTTATCCTAAGATTTTTGTTTTGCTTTGCCTCTGTCTCTCTCTCTGGTTATTTTGTGGGATGTTGAGCTCCTGCTGCTCCACATGCACGTTTCTCATGATCCTGCATTAGGGATGCACCAAATATGATTTTTAATGATTTTTAATCCAATTTTTTTTTTATTACTGTTTTATTTTGTTTTACTGTGTCCTTGTTACACGTTACATGTTGTTACTGTAGTATTAACTTTATTCATAATTACATGCAACTAACCCTATAGTAAGTACATTTAGTTAATTATTGCACTGCACAGTACTTAAATGCATAATTACACTGCAACACAGAAACCTGAAATACAGTGCAACTTTTTTTTATTTGAACTTTTTGTATAATTATTATTTTTAAAGTAATTTTTTTATTTATTTGCTCTGTGACAGGGCGAATCTGTCTTAAAATGAGAGGCAATCACTGAATTTTAATTGAGATCTAAACAAAGGTTATATACACATTTAACATGAGCAGTTGTTTTTCATTTAAATTAAATGCCATTGAAATATGCATGAAAGAATGAATGCATTCTTATTTATGCATGCATGATATATCAGCCACCATATCGGTATCGGCCGATATTTGTTAATTTTTGATGTTATCGGCCTGATGAGAAAGTTTGGCTGATATATTAAAGACGATAAATAATGGATTATTTCCTTCAGATGCGCACTGTTCATCATGATGGGTTTGAATTGCTCGAAATATGACTGGAATCAAAATGTGCAGCACAAGTCTGTCATAATCGGCTTCATAACATTACAATGACAACTTAATAATTGTGTGTTTGGGACGTGGCTTTCAATGGTGAGACTTTTGTTTTTGTAATCAGGCTCTCAAAAAAATCATGTAAAAATTTGTATTTAGATTTATCGGCCGATATATCGGTTATCGGCTTTCTAACATAAAGAATTATCGGTTATCGTATCGGCCAAAATGTTCATATCGGTTCATCCCTAAGCGCGTATATGCTCTTCCGTCACATCTCTACGCTCCTCTTCGTGTCCATCTTCAGCCAGTCCCGTCTCTGGCCTGTGGTGACGTCTTGTATACAGACTAAGCAATATTTCCACACGATTGCAATGCAGTTTGTGTGTAAGTCCGGAAGCGAGATTGCCCAAAAGAAAACATAAACAACTAGACATCAGTCAGATTAATGGCTGGTTGACCGTTGCATCTGTAAGATGCTGTCTATGATGCTGTCTATGTCAACGCACTAGTAGGTGTTTGGAACGGCTCCTGTGTGAGTGTTTAGGCCAGTGTAGCAGAACAATCTACCGCAGTGCGCTTCAGCCCGACCTCACCTTCTTATCCTCTCTCTCTCACTCTCTCTCTCTCTTACCCCCTCTCTCTCAATTCAATTCAAATGAGCTTTATTGGCATGACTTGTACAAATAATAAAAAATAAATCAATCAGTAAAAAAAAGAAAAGATTAATTTAAAAATAAGAATGCATGAATACATTTGTAAAATTTAAGATACACACTTTATATGCTTGTACCAACATTCAGATAAGACGAGAACAATTCTGACTTTAGTTTTATCCACTGTTGCCTCACTCACTCACTCTCTCACTCTCTCACTCACTCACTCACTCTCTCACTCACTCACTCACACACACACTCACTCTCTCACTCACTCACTCTCTCACACACACACACACACACACACACACACACACAGACACACACACACACTCACTCACTCACTCACTCTCTCACACACACACTCACTCACTCATTCTCTCACTCATACTCACTCACTTTTATATACGTTTATTTTCATGTTTATAAATGATGCAATCATCGATTAGAACGATTAATCAACCCAAGTTTAAATGAGCATATAGTACTGAGGCAAGCCTATACAATTATATATGATCAGTCTTGTGTAATACATCCCACACAAAGGTCTGTCACCGGTACGACTCCCCTGTGCTTACATGCAGTCAGTGTTTAGATGGAGCTGAAGTGATCGTCCTGCTGTAGTGCCGTGGGGCTGGTGATGGTGATGGTAGCTGAGCTGGTGATGCTGGGATGAGTGTGTGTGAGCACTGGAATGAGTGTGTGAGAGCAGGTGATGCTAGGATGAGTGTGTGAGAGCAGGTGATGCTGGGATGAGTGTGTGAGCGACGGAGGAGAGCAGTTGGATGCTCTTCAAACGAGTGTCTAGTGTTCCATGACGTCAGAACACTGTTATATAAACTCCAGTGTGAGGCTGTAATGTGTGTGTCGTCTCTGCTGATGAGAGGACGGTGACTAGACTTTAATACTGTTAATACTGAGGAAAGTGTTGGAGAAAAAAAAAACTCTTTTATTGTCATTTTTACACTGTTCTCACAGTTATTACACAATGATGATGATAATAAAACTAAACTATAATAATAATTTATTATAATATTTCATAATTTTTTTTTTTTTGTAGCCAATACCGATGTCTTAGATAGCAGTGTGGCCGATATAAAGCATATGTGTGTAATGAATAAATAACAAGCATTACATGCTCTTCTCACCACAGTTAAAAATGCTCCAATACTGGAGGTTTATTAAGACTTATTTATTTACGATATTCTTTATTATCTTTAGTCATGTTTGTTATACTCTAGCGCTTTTTGCATATTTACTACATTTAAAATAATTATAACAAACTTGAAAAATAAATCCATAGATTAAACAGATTTATTCTTTAGCAACTTCTTGCCACTAGGGATGGGCAACGATTAATCGGATCCAAAATAAAAGTTTGTGTTTACATAATATATGTTTGTGTGTGTATAATTAATTTGTATATATAAATACCCACACATGCATGTATCTATTTAAGAAATATGTGCATGTATATATTTTATATATATTTATTCACAATTAATATTATATATAAATATAAATATTTGATATATTAATAACACATTTTTCTTAAATATATGCATGCATGTGTGGGTATATATATATATATATATATATATACAAATTAGTATACACACTACACACACATATATTATGTAAACACAAACTTTTATTTTGGATGCGATTAATCGTTGCCCATCCCTACTTGCTACTTCTTCGCTATACTACCATTTATAGTATTTTTCACAAATAAAAGGTACTTCTGACAGACAAGATGAATTCGATCTGACCAATTATTATTTCATAAATGTATAAAAATAAATGTAGTCATACCTAGCTCTGAAATGTTTGGTCTTTGTTTAGTTATGAGTGTAAACTGGTCTCGCCTGGCTTTTCTTGTCCTCAGGTTCTTCATCAGCATGTTGCAGTGATTGTAGTGAAACATCTGATCGTGGCGATGGGGATTTTTGGGAACCTGGTCTACACGGGTCAGACCAACTATTACAACAAATCTTCCAAAGACTACTGTTACTCGGCCCGGATCCGCAGCACGGTTCTGCAGGGGCTTCCCTTCGGAGGGGTTCCCACGGTCCTCGCGCTCGACTTTATGTGCTTCCTGGTAAGTGACTGGCGTGGAAAAAGGTACACCTTGAGCTCTGCCTGTAGAATAAGACAAGAATATTTGAATATAGTTGCACAATATCTGACCTAAATGCACCAAGTTAGTGATTTAAAAGCTTAATGGTTCAAACATCATTTAATCTTAGTATATTATCCAGTAATGGTGTTTTTCGAGGTGATTCGCACAAACCTGTCCCAGTAGGGTTTGCGACAGACAACTTTCAACACTAGTCAACGCTTTCAGAAGACATTGAGTATTCACACACTCAACAACCATAACAACATGCTTGTATTTCCTATTGCAATCCAGCGAACCATGACCAAAACCAAAGAGTATGTGGCAGGGGCACAATGTCCTATTTTATTATAAACTGTTTTGAACTGGTTGAGTGAAGCTCTAAGTGATGTGAGGACGGATTCATTATTACCATTAAAGAGTTGTGAAATGTAATATGAAGAGGCTAATGTTGTACAAGAACCCTTGGCTAACTATTGAATTTATTAATATATATCTATTCACATATTGATTGATGTCAAAGTTGAGCTCCATTATTTTAATGTTTTTACTGTACGTGTAAGAGACACAGTTGGTGCATTCATTGGGCTGTCAATTACTAAACTTTTTTCTTTTGAAATGGGAACATAAACCAAAAGTAGTCGAGTAACTCGGATGTTGTTTTGATAAGTAACCGATTAGAAGAAATCCGCAGTAGTGCAACCCCGATTTATCATTTTGTACTCGTATTGAAAAATATATTTTGCCTTTACAAAATAAAGCCTTTTTCTAGGACCTAGCATTGTGACATTTCATGACAATTGAAATGGTGTTGTCATGGCACCATGGGGCAGTCGTGGCCTAATGGTTAGTGAGTCTGATTGGTAACCCAAAGCTTTCTTGTTCAGTTCCAGTACTTCCCAAAATCACAGTAGTCTGTATCAATACTAATTTCAGACTTTCCATGAATTGGAAAGTTCAATGGATTGACCCATTTTTCTGGTTGTCTGGTCAGAGTTATATTCATCACTTTAGATGGGGAAAAATCAAGTGACCTTGCATTTTAAATGCACATGAGCAGTTGTTTTACCTAGCAACTCTGTCAGCTGGACTAACTCTCAGCGGCTGCCCTCTTAACCTATATTTGTGCTGATGACTTCAGCTGCGAGCTACACATCAATGTGAACCGCAAGCTGGAGTTCTGCTTCTCTTCGCAGGTCAATATAAACAAGATTGAAAGCTCTAAACTGCTTCAGACTGCTAAATCTATTAATTGCATTGTTCTTTTTTTCAGTATGGAAACTGGCGTTTTTAGTTTTTATATTACAGTATTGAAAATTTCATGTCACAATATTGATTGTTTGACTTATGTCTTACTCATAGTTTGGCTTCTCTCTCCATCTCAGGTTCTTCTTTTTGTCTTCTCCATTTTGCGGAAAGTGGCGTGGGATTACGGCCGCCTGGCTCTGGTGACGGACGCTGACAGGTAAGGACATGTTTGATTGATGTGTGTTATATTGATGCCAAATTGAATGATTTCTCAGATGCATCTCGTGTTAATTCTCCTGTATATTCTCTGTGTGTGGTGTAAAAGAACATGTATGCTTGTGCATTTCCTTGAAAAGTGCAAGAAAAAGATTACAAGGGTTTTATCCTTGCATCATCTGAATCCCATGGACACTGCATGGAAAATTATAGGGATTTAGCAGCTGTGGATGAATGGGTTTTGTCCATTTCAGAATCCCTGTTTCAAGATATCAACTGAAAAGACCAGCAATGGTCATGATTTCATTCAATCAATAAAATCCTCTCTCAGAGTATCTTCAGAAGTGGCCAATTGTGGATGAGAACCTGGTGTTTAAGTAGAATTACTGTGAAGAGCAGATTCAACATCACTTTCTGTTAACCACGGGTCTTAGGAGAACATTTGAGTCAACGGAGAAGGTTTCTGATTAAAAAAAAAATGTCTTGGTGTCTCACGGGTTTAGTACTACTTTGGGATATGGATCCAAGCCCACTGCTCTTTCCATTATAGCCAAATTAATGACATAGTGTTACAAAAGGCAATCTCCAATTACAGCCAACTTTAGCCTTCATCAGAGTCTAAATAGTTGGCAAAAGTAGAAAAAAATGACAAAAGAACAATTGTCATTGACTTCTTGATCAAGGTTGAAGATTCATCAGGATTTCAGTTAAAGCGCCGCTCCATTGACGGAATTGGATGAAAATTGGTGCGTGTCCTCAAATTGGCCTGATGTTCATGTATACCAAGCTTCATTAAGTTTGATCATTGCGTTTGGAAGTTACGTTCATTAGTAGAAATATGCTTTGCCTAAATGTTCACTTGGCTTGTGAATGAATTAATGAATAAAAATCCCATTAATTAAGTTCTTTTTGGAGCGTCTCTTGATAATGCTGCTACCCTTATTATTCAGATTCTGCCTCTCACAGACGGTCTTCCTCCATCTGTGAATATACTGGTGCACCTAAAAACTTTACAAAAAAAAAAACATTTCTTTGGCAGAGGTAGGAAGTGAATTAAAGGCTGCTCACACACACACACACACCATCTGCTTTCATTGTGTCGGAGCAGATTTGCTGTATTTCTGGTGCTGTCAGTGCACATCACTGCTGTGTGTTTCTATTTTCACACTGCTCTTCATTCTTTCCACTTTTCTTTCGCTGCTGCAGAATGGAGCCAGAAATATTCCCTTGTGTCATTTTCCATTGAATCGATCATGTATTATTTGCTTCCTATTATAGTTACTGGAAATTGACTCAGCCACTGGCAGTCTTTTTTTAACTTGGTTACATAATTACCACATACTTATTTATTTTAAAGACTGAGCTTGTAAAACCTGCAGTTTAATCTGGTAACCACAAAGTGCCATTAAATACATTAATATTCTAAAGGGTTTGAAGGCTTTTGTAATGATTGTTTTCTTGTTCAAAGTCAATCTAATTGATTGTGCTCCCATGATGCCTCACTTCTTCCTGTAATATAGTGGACAGAGGAAATAGCATTGATGAGCTTCCTTTTAGAGTCTCGACATTTTGAATGTCTGACTCCTCTCTCACAACGTACACTTGTCCATTCAATCTCTAATTTATGTCATTTACAGCCAAAGTCAATTTAAAAACCACAGTGACTTTTGCACATTGATGGTGTTTCTAGATTGAAGTGTTTGTGGACCTGCTGACTGCACAGCGTCCGTCTGTAATCACAGCGACACACTCCAGAGTAAAGACCCGTCAGATTGCTGATGCTGTGTTTCTCACGTGGACAGTACATTAAACACAAGGCTCCAGTTTACGCTCTACGGTTCATAGTGAACAGATTTACAGAGCTGAAGTGAACGCAGAGCTGTGATGTAGCCAGTTGTGGGCATTTAATGATTATCCTAATATCAAAGAAACATTGAGCATGTGCAAACTGGATCATAACAACATTTTTGGCATTGGTACTTTCTTTTATTTCTTTACAAGAACGTATTTTGATTGCACATTAGTCATCTTTAAAGGGGTCATGAACTGGCTTTTTAAATTTTATTATATTGTTGTCTGAGGTCAACTTATGACGTTCGCTTGGTTTTTACATTCATAAACATCAAAATGAATAAGATATAGGCTATTTTCTACCCTAACATCTCAAAAACGCTGGGTTTTTACGGGCGTCTCGCACTGAAGACGTGGAAGTAAACACCCACTGCTGTGAGTGGATAACAGTTTTGCATATTATAATGCGTTTCAACTCACTCGTCGGTGCACTTGGGGGAAATTGTTCTCAAAACGTCCAATGGCAACCGGAATGGTTCGCCCATACATGTTCTTAACAGAGTCCGTGTGTTATAAAATTCCTGTCAGATCCAATATAGACGGCACAGCACCGTTCTTTACTCTTAATCGCTCTGCAAATCCAGGCTTGTTTACAAAACAATCCTCAGTGAAATGAAGCGAACAGACGGACGATGTTTTACCCTCATAAATTAAAGTTTATCCATGCAGTAGAGCCCGACCGATAAAAGATTTTGAAGGCCGATACAAATATTTTTGGGTTTTAAAATCCGATATATCGGCCGATATTTTCTTTTTCTTAAATATTGTTGGATTTCACACACGTGTAAAAGAAAAACTAACTTTTCTGCACAAGGTACGTTTGATACTTTTTCTCTATGTCTAAATGTTCACTCCTCGCAAGTATAACTTACATTTTACAATGCAGGGACTGTAACTAGAGATATGCTAGTTATAAATACAGTAATCATTACTTTATTTAGGCAGAAAAAGTTAATTGTGGTTTCCAAGCTCATTAATGTTAACGTTAGCGGTCTTCCACTGATGATAGTGGCATTAGCTAGCTTTGTGGTTAGCTAGTCTATGATGAGCCATACTTTAGCAATAGATAACATCATACTGCAAATTGTAAAACATACATTTTCAATATAACAGGCCAAGGAGAGATGATTGAAGTGTGTTCGCGAATTGGTGGGCGGGGCTAAACCGGCCATATTGAAGTAGGCGTTGATCTTCTTTATCCTCTTTGACGTCATAGTTCGCCACTTTGAAAAACGAGTCGTTTGCTGAGGCTGGTGTTAATAAAAGCTTTTATTGGACTAACAGGGGCGTTTTCAGTTCTTAAACTTACTGATAATATGATGACCTCTTAGATGTCAAATTTGATTTCTCAGTTCATCATCCCTTTAAAATGTATTGAGAGATGCTGATATGTTCACCTCAGATATAATCACCTAACAACGCTCTGTTTCCACAGTTAAAGATCTGACGGCTGCAGTCTTCAGAGATTGTGTGATTTTTGAAAGAGTTGAAGCTTATTTTTTTTCCTTCCCCTTTTCTTTCCTTCCCAAGACAGAAGAGAAGATTCGACGGTCTGGAGGAGCGGGAGTAGTATGTTCAGTTATTGTTCCTATGCTTTATTCTGCTCACTGGTGAACTAACTGCTCACTACTTCTGATAAACTGGTGTGTGTGTGTCATGGTTTGTTAATATGGAGGTTCCTCACCTTTGACCTTCTCTAATACACCACGGGTGACATGTTGCTTTAGAGGTGTGTGCGGTTGCTGTCCTGAGTGTTTTCTCTGATTGCACACCACATACTAATTTTCCTCTGGTGTGTTTGTGTGTGGTGTTTGACTCACTCATGTGAATTTGCTTTCCAAAGGCCTCTAACACATGAGTGTCAATAACCGCCTGTCCTTCGTGTCTCTCTTTGTGACGTCTGTTATGTGACTACAGTACGAGAAAGGAACGGAATAACTATGAGCCCGTACGCAGGTAATAGAGCTCTAGCGTTGTGACCCCAAAGAGTGGATCCAAACAAGACCCCTCAGTATTGTGAGTCTTCCCGCCCTTGTGAATGTGGCCAGTCAAGTATATCTTCTCATGTAGAGCTTTTCTTCAAAAGTGGTGATCGTAGTTGGATATGACCTCCTCAAACCTCTTGCACACGAGCACAGAGCTAATCTCGTAGTGTTTTATCACACTCATGATACTCCAAACTAGGGATGAGTCTTTAAAAGTAAATTTACTTCACTTCTTTATCAGTTCATTTATCACAATTGGTGACTACTTGTCATCCAACAACTGTAAGGTTGTAGCTTTAAATGATTTTATTTTATTATTTTGTTTCCATTTTATTTTACTTTTACTTTGTTTTATTTATTACAATGGGCGACTACTTGTCATCCAACAACTGATTGTTTTTTTTTATTTTAAGTTGCTGCTTTTAAATGATTATTTTTATTTTATTTTATTTTTTTCATTATTTTTAATTTAATTTTATTTCCCTAACAGAACAAGAAATTCCATATATATATATATACACACACACACATACAAATATATAATATTTTAATTTTATTTTTATATCTTGATATTTTTATATTTTGATATAAATTTTTATATTTTTTATATTTTGATATTTTATATATTGATATTTTTTATATCAATATATTTTATTTTTGATATATAAATTATATTATTTTAATGTATATATCAAATATATAATATTAATTATAATATTATATGTTTGATATATAAATTTTATTTTTTTGGAAATTGATTGAGCATCTGATTTTGTGCAGCACAGAAGGAAAATAGTCATATGGGTTTGGAATAACATAAGAGCAAACACAAATTTTAAATTTGAACAAATACATATTTTGAGGTGAACTATTCCTTTGTGTAGAATATGAATCACACTCTGCGAAGCGTTTATAGTCCATTTATGGCATCGGCAGTTTCATTTCTTTGCCACACAAACACTGCTGTCTTATTGACTCACAGGTCATGATAAAAGAAAACAAGTGTAGAAAAATAGATCTTGGATTCAGTTCAGTGTATCACGAAAACGCAGTTTCTCAATGCTAAGGTCCCCGAACGCTCAATTAATTTAAAATGTTAATTCTGGTTGGGTTACCTTTTTAAACGTCTGATTTGAGACGCTCTTGTTTCCGAAAGCTCCCTGCGTCCCTCATGTTCTTCTGTGGTTAGTCTGATGAGTCTGTCAGTCATCAAGAGGAACCACGTTAATAAAGTCATGGGACAATATCCTTTTTTTACGACCTGTGCCATTGCTCGGACAAAGAAAAAGAGGATCCGGCTCTGTAAACCTGCTAGTTTAACAAAACCATCAGAGAACATGTCTTCATCAAGGACAGTTAGCATATTAAAGCTGTGATTATAAAGTTTACATTTGTGACGATATATACTATCATACAGTTGAGATTCGCTAGCGTATATCGTTTTTATACAGTGTGTATATAGAGCTGTGTGATAATGCAGTTTTTGTCATTGTTCAGTTCTCGGGTTAATGGAAATGAGGTTCGCAAATCCTTCGCTTCAGATCCGGCTCTGCGTTTAAGATGTTTTTTAGCTGCCAAACACTCAAAACTGAGTTTATGAGGCTGGAAAGACCACGACCATCTTCCTGTCAGGATTGTTTAGATCTGGATTTGTTCTGTGGTGTGTTTTGGGAGTAGATTAGTGTTCATCTGAACTGTGGATTACTATCTTTCAGCAAACGGAGGGAAATGATGCATTCTCAGTTCTTCAAGCACATAAATACTTAATATCCCATCAACCCTGAGATGAGACTGACCTATATTTGCCAGTGTGGACCTGAATGTTCAGACGTTCTGACTGTCCGGCTTCGCTCGCTTCATTTCAGACCTTCAAAATAACCCCAAACATCCAGTTTAACCCTTCAGAAGACCTGATTTCTGACATGTTTCTCACTTTATTCTTTCTCTTTTTCCTTCTGCTTTCTGTCTTTCTCTCTCTGTGTGTGTGTGTGTGTGTGTGTGTGTGTGTGTGTGTGTAGTGTGGCTTCAGCTCTACATTCTGAAACGCCGGACCGTTATGAACGTCTCACCTCCGTCTCCAGCTCGGTGGATTTCGAACAGCGAGATAACGTAAGACACCTGTCAATCACTCCCTCTGGCCCCGCCCCCTTATCTGTATTCACCGCTGATTGACTGTCGCGGGTCACAGTCGGTGACTGTTGAATAATTCAGGGTTGGCAGTTGTGTGTTTGTGTGTGTATTTGTCTTCAAGCCTAATGTGGAAGTGTTTTTTCGTCTAAATTTTCGTCTTTTTTTGTAATAAATGAATACGTTTTATTCAGCAAGGACACATTCAATTGTTCAAAAGTGACAGGGAAGGCATTTATAAAGTTACATATTTAAATTTCATATAAATGCTGTTTATTTTCTTCAAAGAATCCTGAAAATAAAAATGTATCACGGTTTTCAACACTGATAATAATCATAAATGTTTCTTGATCATCAGATCCTCATATTAGAGTGATTTCTGGTGGATCATGTGACACTAAAGACTGGAGTAATGATGATAAATTCAGCTTTGATCACTGAAATAAATTACACTTTATTATATATACACATAGAAAACAGATATTTTAAATTGAAATAATATTTCCCAATTTAACAGTTTTTATTGTATTTTTGATCAAATAAATGCAGCCTTGGTGAGCAGAAAGGACTTTTCAAAACATTTAAACATTCTCAGAATGCTTTTTTGTCTAGATTTGCACAGTTTGAAAGCCAGGTTGCACTTCATCAAGTTAAAGGGACACTGCAATAAAACAAATTAAAAAAAAAACATAAAGGCAATTTGACTTTGGATCCAACTGGATGTCTTTACTTCACTCTTAGGAGAAAAGGTTCTAAATTTAGAACCCTTTTTTCTAAGAGTGTACCGTTTCCCAAAGCGTCTCCCAGCCCCTCTCGCTCCCCGTGGACATCATTGATTTTTCCCAACACTGACCTCACGTCAACCTAATATACGCTCAGAAAGAAACAAGCGGCCTTCACAAAGGGCAAAAACTTCCTCCCTCCTTCATTTCCGTTCATGATGAACCAGCATTTCTGCACTCGTTCGGGACGCCGTCCTTGAAAGTCCCCAGAAGCCTTCAGGAGAGAAACTGACTCGAGTAAATCTCGAATAGAAACCCCCTCAAAGTGAAAAACTGAGAAACGCTTGGCCTTAAAGGCCCTATGAACTCTGGGATGTGGATGGAAAGTCGTGACCCTGGATCACAATGTCACGAGTCGGACGGACGGGTACAATACCCAATACATTATATGGGTCAAAAACTCAAAATTATACATTTTTCTTTTCCAAAAATTATTAGGATATTAAGTAAAGATTAGGGTTGGGTATCGAGAATCGAGTATCGATTGGAACCGGGACTAACTTTTCGTTTTTCCCGGAATCGTTCAAAAGTTAAAATTTCAATTCCTAGTTTTGATATTCACAGTCCGCCGAGCGGAAGAAGAAACCGCTGAACAACAATAACAAAGAAGCGTCTACCGGAAGTGTTGGCATAACCGCGCGAGTCGAACATGAGTAGCTTACGTCGGCGGTCCAAAGTGTGGCTTCACTTTTCTAAAAATTAACGAAATCTCGGCAAAATGCAAAATTTGTGACAAAAGGGGTATTTGTGACAGAAGGAGTATTTCCTTCAGAAAGGAGTATTTCCTTCAGAAAGACCGTTGGTTAGCAAGGTTAGCTAAACTTTTTTGACCCTGCCTCTTAAAAGAATCGAAATCGAGAATCGTTAGGAACTGGAATCGAAACAAGGAATCGGAATCGGAATCAGAATCGTTCAAATTCAAACGATACCCAACCCTAGTAAAGATTATGTTCCAGGATGATATTTTGTAAATTTCCATTCGTCAATGCAGTATAAATGGCAACACAAATGGACTTTAAAGGCGATTTTCTCAATGTTTCGATTGTCATCCTCAGATTCCTCGACCAAATATTGTCATATCCTAACAAACCATACATAAATGGAAAGCTTATTTATTCAGCTTTCATATGCTGCATACATCTCAATGTAAATAAATTGACCCATGTGACTTGTTTTGTGGTCCAGGGTCATGTATAACAATGGCTGATGGTAAAAATCATATCATTTAGCGTCCTGGCTTATACATCAGTGCATCCCTACTTAGTGGTCCTCCATTGTTAATCCGTGACGGTGACGCGTTTTCATCAGGTGACATCATCACCACCCACCGAAGTCAGCCGGCGGGACGCCACTTTAAGCCTGTTTTCCAGCCTCTTAAGAGATCAGTGCAGGACTTCAGCATCTCCTGTGTGTCTTCACCTGCATTCACCGATAATCCTGCAGAGAAATCACCCTCACACACTCACACACACACCGACTGACCCGCCGAGGCTTTTACAGGCCTGGCCGCATGTGTTGAAGCTCTTGCATTGATGTATGCAGTAATAGTCTGTTTATGATTGTGTATACTGCATTATGCGTGTGTGAGAGAGAGACTGAGCAGTGTGTGTGTGGGAGAGAGAGAGTACATCGTTTGGACAATCATTCATAGTTTGATGTGCTTTTATTGCAGGGCTTCTGTTCCTGGTTGACTGCCATATTCAGAATAAAGTAAGTGGCTCTTTGGCTGGTGAGGGTGTTAATATCAGTATAGCAGAATACGCAGCGCTAGACATGTCGCACACTATATAACGGGGATTTAGCAAACGTTTTTGACAGCCGAACCACTTTCACCTAAAATAATATTACCTTGAAATCTCAGGGAATATTTCAATATTTTCACATGTAGACAGTTATGTGATGACGGTTAATGTTCACATGAATGCAGGATAACAAGAAAAATGTTAAATTTTTTTGTTAGGCGTTTCTTTTGAATTTTTTTTTTTTTTAAATACCAAATGCTTTTCTTCATTATTACAAAAATTGTTTGCATTTTTTTATTGAATTTTTTTTTAATGCATGCAATGCATAAATGTTGATACTTTTTAGTTTATTCATGATTTAAAACTATTTATTTGAATTGTAAATTTTTTATGATTTCATTTTTAGTAAGTGTTCGTTATTTAAGTTTACATTTTTATGATTTTATTTTCAGCATTATTTTAAATGTATATATTAAAAAAAATAAAGTGAATATTTATAATCTATATTAAAAAAAGAAATATATATATATAATTTTTTAACTACATTTTAATCATGTTTTTGTTTATTTATTTTAATGGTACACTTTTATTATTTTATAAATTTTTGTTTTTGTTTTGATTTGCTTTCATTTTGAAACACTTTATTTTACCATGTCCCTATTACATGTAGCTACTGTAGTAATAACTATAAATTTTTTTAATATTATTATTAAATATTACAATATTAAATACTATTATTAATGTTTTATAATATTATTTTAATATTTAATATTTCTTAATTAAATGCACCCTAACCCTATAGTACGTACATTTCGTTAATTATTATGTATACGTGGTACTTAAATATAAAATGACACTAAAACACTGACACCTTAAAATAAAGTGTAACCATTTATTTATTTATTGTGAATATCCTGCAGTTTCCTCAGTTTGGGAAACCCTGCACCACAATATATATTCTATAAGCCATGCTATTTATCCCTTACGCTATAGTTACGCTCTACTTCAAACTCAATATCTCCATCTTGTACAATCTTTATATTCTGCAGTCCATTCTCTGTAATGGAGCACTCTCCGTACACCGTAGGTGTCCTCTATACATCACACAGTATGAGGGTCGGCTAACGCGAGTGTGTCTCCACAGGGACGAGGAGATCCGGGAGAAGTGTGGAGAAGACGCCGTCCACTATCTGTCGTTCCAGCGGCACATCATCGGCCTGCTGGTGGTGGTGGGCGTTCTGTCGGTGGGCATCGTTCTGCCCGTCAACTTCTCAGGCAACCTGCTGGGTGAGTCCCCTGTGAACTGCAGGGGTCGGGGCCGGTCCGTCATCATTTCACTTTTATAACCGTGGTTGGTGTGTAGTGTCGCTGTTTGAGCATAAACATCTGCAAAGTTACAACGCTCAAATCTCAAAGCAAAGGGAGATATTCGCTTTAACCCTTTATATGATGCATCTTTCATTCTTCAGATCAACTCATAGGGTTTGAATTCATGGGAGATTATATAGATTATTATATAGATAATCCCATATAGGTCATTCATGGGAGAAAACATCAGTTTGAAAGAGGAGAGCGATATCTTTGTCACAGCATTCTTTCAAGGTTGAAGTTACCGGAGTTATTGCTTGTGATGCACCACCATTTTTTTTTATTAGTTTATTTTTGTTTATCCGGTTACCATTTTTTTTTAGAATTTGAAAAATATTAAAGATATTGTTTGATAAATGAGGGGAAAAAAGTATTGCTTAAAGCCCTGGAATTTAATTTTCCAGTGTCTGTCCGATTATTGGCCAAAAAACGAGAGCGAGATCTACGACCTCCGTTCTCCTCCAGTTATATTTGTTAGCTCAGGACTCTCCATTATTAGCCGGACGCTGTGCTAACATTAGCGCTGGTCGTGTCCCGTGTCTCTGACCTCTGATAGATTATTATCTGAGAGGGTTAATCCACAGCGCTCCGCTTGAGTAATGAGATTGAACTTCTCTCTGCCCGCCGGGTAATTGGTCGCCTGTTTCAGAGACGGAGAGAGCAGCGAAAGGAAACGAGTCAGATCGATGATGGGCGCTTTGCACGAGTCCTTCAGGACGTGAACATTGTGAACCGAGGACCGTCAGAAACGCCTCGCTGCTTAGACGTCTGAGTGACATCGAAAGCGACCAATCACAGTTTAGGTTAAAACAAGGGCTCTGTTTAAAGCCGGTTCACTTTCTCGGCTTGAGTTTTAAATTGCTTCAACACGTGTGTGTGTGTTCAGGCCTGAGATAGAAGGAAGGATTGAAGTGTGAGCATAACCATAACCACCAGTTTAACACACTACTAACTAACTCAACCAGGCCCCGCCCCTTTATTCTGCATATTAATTATTATAATGAGGAATATTGTGACGTGTTCCTGGAAAAAACTCAAGACTACAATGGAGGCGTTTCAGGAGTTCAGGAATAAATAGAAGAACTCCTGCTGTAGGGACCTAATGCTTTATATATATATTTTACTTTATATACTTAATATACTTTTTTTTTTTCATAATTTATTATTTCATATTTTATTGACTTTTTTATGGCGTTTATCTATTTTATTTTTTATTTTACTAATTTATTATCTGCTTGTTTTTATTACCTTTTTTATGAATTTATCTATTTTATTTTTTATTTTACTAACTTATTATCTGCTTGTTTCATTGACTTTTTTTGCATTTAGCGTTTTATTTTTTATTTTACTAATTTATTATCTGCTTGTTTTGACTTATGCATTTATCATTTCATTTTTTATTTTACTAATTTATTATCTGCTTGTTTTTATTAACTTTATGCATTTTTCATTTTATTTTTTATTTTACTAATTTATTATCTGCTTGTTTTGACTTATGCATTTATCATTTTATTTTTTTATTTTACTAATTTATTATCTGCTTGTTTTTATTAACTTTATGCATTCATCATTTTATTTTTTATTCTACTAATTTATTATCTGCTTATTTTTATTAACTTTTTTATGCATTTACCATTTTATTTTTTATTTTACACATTTATTATCTGCTTCTTTTTATTAACTTTTTTTATGCATTTATCATTTTATTTTTTTTATTTTACTAATTTATTATCTGCTTGTTTTTATATAAAAAAAATTATGCATTTATCATTTTACTTGAAAGAGGCAGTAATGTGACCGCGTTCAGCACATTTCGACAGTGTTCCTAAATATGACCCTTTTTGTTACCTTTCAAAAGCACAAATTAACTTATTGTTGTTGTTTTTTCTCAGACAACAACGCATACAGCTTTGGACGTACAACAATCGCCAACTTGGATTCCAAGTGAGACATTTTATTCATTGCACACATTGAAAACCTCCCTGTATGCTTAAATTGAAGAATTCTGGGTAACGTGGGCTTGTGTTTCTCTCTGTGTGCTTCAGGAATAACCTCTTATGGCTGCACACATCTTTTGCCTTCATATATCTGCTCCTCACCGTCTACAGCATGAGGCGCCACACGTCCAAGATGCACTACAAAGAAGACGATCTGGTACGTGAACCCTTCAGTGCTGTTGTTAAATAACAGAAGAAGAAGCGTAGTGTGAAAACCAGCCGTCTCGAGGCGTGTGACGTCTGCAGCTGTAATGCTTATGAAATATTCATAAAGTCAGTCTATAGAGCTGACCTACATTTCTGAGCTTAACCTCAGTGTGCATTGCAACGTCCTCCAGCATCGGTGCACGTGTAAATATCCCAAATAACATCTGTTTTTTTCTCTTTCTCAGGTGAAACGCACTTTATTTATCAACGGCATTTCTAAATATGCAGAAGAAAGCCATATAAAGCAGCACTTTGAGTAAGACGTCTTCTTTATGCTTCATCTACACTTCGCATTTACATTTTAAATGGGTCACTGGAAAAGCTCAAAAATCATGTCTCATGTAAAATATTAAAATCACATGTGTGTAGTTTGTACGTCAGTGGGCGTCAGGGATGTGAAGGCTCTCCTCGTATGCCGCGAGACTGCAAGCATCTGCCGTAATTGTCTAAATGAGTGTTTTAAATTCGAGTCATGTGGCCGATCAGCCGAGGCTGTTCCTGCCAGAAACGAGTGTGATGAGGCGCTGGGGACGAACTATGAATAGACTCGAGTGTCTGATGTCGTTTTACCTGAGAGCTGCTGTTTCCCCCGTCTGTCATTACTGGAACTGGTTACTGAAACATAGAAATGATATTAAGATATTTAGTTATGAGTGAAATATGCCATTTCAGATGTTAAAAGACTGACTTGTATCCCAGTTTAAAGGATGCAGATGGGTCTGTAATATTTGTATTTTTACAATTTAAAGTAGCTGTTTTTCAGCTATTTTCAGCATCATTACTGGATCACATGATCCTTCAGAAATCACTCTAATATGAGGATTTCTGATAATTATCAATGTTGAAAACCGTTGTGCTGTTTCATATTATTGTGGAAAATACTGAATGACGCATTCGGGATTTCAGAAACGGACAGCATTTATTTGAAATTGAAAGCATTTGGATCATTATAAATGTCTTTACTGTCACTTTTAAGCAATTTAATGCGTCCTTAATTAAAAAAATAAAAACATCTGACTGTCCCCAAACTTTTCAGTGATAAGAAATTAAAATAGAGGCAAGGCAAGGCAAGGCAAGTTTATTTATATAGCACATTTTATACACAGTGGCAATTCAAAGTGCTTTACATGGAAGAAATTAAAATAATCAAAAGAAGTCAGAATAATTAAAACAGATTAGAATAAAAAAATCATAATAATGAAAATAAAATACAGAATATAGAATAAAATTGTATAGAATAAAATTGTATGTTTTGTTTTTTGTTTTTAGTGAAAACTAAGAAATAACTATATATTATTTGGAAATGCAAAGATATTTTGCATTTCCAAATGTTTTTGAAATTCATACGTTCATGACCTAATCAATGGTGTAGAGTTGTTATAGCTGATCGTCTGATGTCATTATCATTATGATGTTGATTTCTTCATTTGTGTCTCAGACAGGCGTACGAGAACTGTGTCGTACTGGAAGCGCGCGTTTGTTACAACGTGGCCAAACTGATGTCTCTCAACGCGGAGAGGTACAAATCCATGTCAGATTTGGCTTTGGTTATTAGTCACAAAAGCACTTGAAGAGTTCAGATGCAAAAGCCTCTAAATGCCATTTGAAATGTTGTTCTAGAATGACCATTTTTATCAAGCTTGTGTATTTAAGTTCAGTAATTTCACTTAAATGACAATTAATAGGTAATCTTCATTGCCATTTAAGTGAAATTACTGAACTTAAATATACAAGCTTGATAAAAAGGATAATTTTAGAAGAAAATTTCAAATGGCACTTAGAAGCTTTTGCATCTGAACTCTTCACTTTCTCTTTACCTTCAGGAATGATACGACCTCTGAGACTCTCTATTGATCTGTTAAACGGGCTGAAGTTTGATCTCTGAGGGGACGAGCATTGATCCGCTGAGCTAAACTTGTGTGTGTGTGTGTGTGTGTCCTGCAGGAAGAAGACCGAACGCAGTAAGAAGTTTTTCACGGATCTGATGGCTAAGGAACACGTGCCCACGATGATCAACCCGAAGCCCTGCGGTCACTTGTGCTGCTGTGCCATTACAGGCTGTGAGGAGGTATGCACACATTACCCACAATGCCTCTGTCTTGTCAATTTATAGTACAAAGTGCCGTTGTCAGAGGAAATACTCAACACTGGCCAATAAAAGCATTTTTATGTCTTTTCAAGCCCATTCCTGATGAATACATTTGCTACCCATAATTATTACTTATTTTTGTAATTATTAGGAGCCGAGCTCTAAAAGTGCATAATCAACCATTTTATTAGTTAGTGTTCTTCTTCTGCTTTTGAATTATGGGAAAAAGTTGTGAAATTTGGCGCAGTGAATTTTGAGTCTCTTTCTCGATCCCTCTAGCGCCACCAACTGGCCAAATTTTCATTCACGTTTATGCTAATAACTTTTGAACCATAAGGGCTACACACAAAATTATGATTCCTTGACCCAAGACTATTAAACTTTTCCCCCCAAAAAAACCTACTTCGAAATCATCCATGATTGTTTGTTAAATTTTCACCAACATTGGCTCACTTCATCTTCTGGCAAAAAGTAGAGCAATTAAAAGCTTGAATTGCACGCAAACGAATTTGGTTAAAAACACAGCCATTTGGATGCAAGGCTCTATCGCCGTAACACTTCAGTGCATTGAGACGAGTCTTGGTACATATCATCATAGGTATACATAATAAAGCTTTTTATTTATGTCTATCTATGCATATCATCACAGCGCCATCATATCATCTTCAGCACAGCGCCACCTACTGGTCAGGAGATATGAAAAATGGCCTATTTTGCTTAGAACTTCTGAATATTTTGTGGATTAAAATCCTAAAACTGGTCTTTTTTAAATTCAGTGCTGCATATAGAGTTAATAATACCCAGTTTTCCCATATCGGCCATTTTGGGCGTCAGCCATTTTGAATTTTGTCGTAAAAATGCTGTATAGACTAAACCGTTTTCGAATAATGCATCATTGAAATTAATATCTACTTTGGTATAATATAAATTAGGCGTCATTTCGTTTAAAAAAAAAAGACAAAATATAAAATAAAATAAAAATGTTACAATTTAGATTTTTTTTTAAGAAAGTTAAATGTAACAAAATAGTAATCAGAATTAGAATCCCATCAGACCATTTAGAATCAAGTGTTCCATAAAGTCTATGCATTTGAATGTATTCTGTTCATTTAAAAGTGATTTATATTCTAAATATATTTTTAATAGTGTTTTAATTAGGTGACGCTTCTAGTCCTGGTTCTCTTGGTTTGATTAACTCGCATTAGGCTCGTGGTGTCCTTGAATAAAGTGATTGTGTTGCGTCTGAGAACGGTTCAGAGGAAATGAAAGCTCTCCTGTGAGGTCGGGGTTTAGGAGGGTCGTGTCCGGTGGCGTGTGGCGGTTTGCGCTGGTTTGGTGATGCAGTCGTGCCGTAAATCTGTGGTTTTGCAGGAGGAGGCTGTGAGTTATTACACTAAACTGGAGGCCAAACTCAAAGAGGAATACAGGAAGGAGAAAGAGAAGGTCAACACCAAACCCCTGGGCATGGCGTTCGTCACCTTCCAGAACGAGACCATGACGGCAATGTGAGTGTGAGCTGTTGATAACAATAACACTAGTCACGTCAGCTGATGTTGCAATATGAATAAAAGAGTAAAATATATATAAAAAATACTAACTATATTAAATTGGAAACTATTTTACAATTCAAATGTAAATTAATTTGGAAAATAAAATATTTTGCACCAATATTGTTATTGGTTGTGCCAAAAGAGCTCCCATGAAGCACTGCGAATGATGTAATCAATCTCCTTAAAAATACTGTATATATGCACATATTATGCAATAAACTTAAAATATATTGTTTTTTACTATATATCAACAAATGTAAATGAGTAGTTTTATATTTCTCTATTGTTTTTAATGCATGGCATTGTATTTTTTCCTCGCTAAAGATGTTAATTCACTCTTCACATCGAAGTGTGTAGCGTTGTGATCCTTCTTGTAGCTAATTGGCTTAGCTCATGGCTTATAACTCTTATAACTCATTTCAAAGGGATTTATTTATTATTTTTTCTAGATTTTTTTAATTCAATAATTTTAGTTTAATTAATGAAAAACCTACCATCTCAAAATGCTCTCTAGGTGGTTTTGGATCTGTTGTCTCCTTGTTTGTGGATGTAGTGTGTGATTTCCTCTTGGTGTGTGTGTGTGTGTGTGTTTCTGCAGAATCCTGAAGGACTTTAACGCGTGTCAGTGTCAGGGTTGTAAGTGCCGTCAGGAGCTCCGTTCCTCTCAGTTCAGTGACAATCTTCATGTCTATAACTGGAGCGTCAGTTACGCTCCCGACCCACAAAACGTGCGCTGGTGAGGAACACACTCTCGATAACACACTGACTCTCTTTGTCTGTCTCCTTTATTTGTTGGATGGAAAATAACCTGTTAGATTAATGAAAATGTGGTGTCTCGTGTCCCACAATGCAATGCTTTGACTTGGCCTACCAATTCTTGAGCCTTTATTTAAATAATTAAGATGTTTTTACACAAAACTGAATTGCACAAATGCAAAATAACTCTACTTTTATGTTTCATAATGCATAATGGAGGCCCTATGATGCAGAGGGAATCACAGAATCCAGTCATAAAAATAGAATTGACTGAAAAATACAAAAATTCACAGAACGTATGAATAAATCAAAAGTACATGTAATCAAATCATGATATATACACAAACCCTTACTACAACCCGTCAAATTAAAAGTTTTGTTTAGCTTGAAGAAATTGTGACAGATATATATTACTGTTGTACAGTAGAATGTATTTCGATATTAATAATACACTTATTAAAACTTTTAAGGAATATCACAATTTTTCTTCAAGTGCAGGACTTTGGTTCTTACTAATTCTCAACAGATTAGAACATATTAAAAATGTATTAATGTTTTATGCCATCTGTTTTTGATAATACATTTTTAGTAAATCATAAATCCAGTAAAACTAATTTTTTTTTTATGTATTAAATTAATTTGAATTTTCTTGTTAAAATTGAAGTAAACTTAAATAAAAGTAAAAGTTTGATTTAGCTTTATGAAAAACCTTCTACTGTACAACAGTATTATATTTCTGCCACAATTTCTCTTAAGTAACAAAAGTTTTAATAAGTGTATTAATCATTAATAAGGAATATCACATTTTTTTTATTTTACTAATTTTTTTACTTTACTAATTTCCAACAGATTAGAACTGATTGCTTAAATTGCTAATGTTTTATGCCATCCTTGTGATTACCACCGTTTTTTATATTACATTTTTAGTAAATCATAAATTTAGAAAAAAATTAAAGACAGTACAGAATTCCCTATTACTGTAAATCTTCATGAATTAAATTGATTAGACATATTTTTTGTGTGTTAAAATTCAAGTAAACCATTATAACATAATCCATAAAAATGTACAGAATTAAGAATGGAATTGTTCAGGCCCTAATTCTGTTTGACACTCATTTAAGAGTACAGTAGGCCTTTTATACAGGAGTCGTACAGTAAGCAATGCGCTGATACTCTCTCTATCCGTCAGCCGTTTCTTTGCTGACTTCATTATGTTCAGGAATTACCCATGAGCAGTCGATACCTTATCAAGCTAAGAGATTTTACTCCTTCTGCTGAGTCCGTGTGTGTATTATTTTGCTGTTGAATTAAACTCTGTTTGGCTCACAGGGAGCATCTGTCTTTGGGAGGAGTCTCCTGGTGGCTTCGCTGCTTCATCATCAACTGCATCCTCTTCCTCCTCCTCTTCTTCCTCACCACCCCAGCCATCATCATCTCCACCATGGACAAGTTCAACGTCACCAAGCCTGTGGAGTATCTGAACGTAAGGCTGAATTTTCCAGTCAAAATATCAGACATCATTTAAAACATGCGCACACACACACACGCACACACACACACACACACACAAACACTACTTAAAACAGTGAAAAACATTGGTACAAAAAATCTACTTTATATTCTCTGAATATATTAATACAAATATTATTGCAAGTAACTAAATGTAAAATATTAATGGATTTATTTTATTAACATTTATTAAAATATGTAGTTAAAATGTGACATATTTAAAGCATTTTATGCATTAGCATTGTGACTAGCGTTCTCTCTACAATTATGATAATAATGTATAATTATAACAAGTTATCTAGCACAATGATGGCATTTAATGTGTTTATAAATTTCCTATTTGTTATTATCATTTATATTATTTATAATAATTATAAAAGTAATATTCATAATACATTGTGTAATATCATCTCCATAATAACATATTTAATGCAATTTAAAATATAATTTTATTAGCATCAATTATATTATTTGTAGTAATTATAAATAATAAATTGTGTACTTGCAATGTTACCTATCATCATAATAACAATGTAATTTTCATTTGAACATTAATCACATCATCAGTTGTTGTGGTAATCGTAAAATTCATAGTAATGTAATTGCAGTAAGTTATGTATATCGATGTTAAAGGCAAAAAATAAGTTATATTGATTACTAATAATAAAAGATGCACACACACACACATACATGCATATATATATATATATATGAAGAGTTCAGATGCAAAAGCCTCTAAATGCCATTTAAAAATGTTCCTCTTTAATGATGATTTTTATCAAGCTTGTATATTTGAGTTCAGTAATTTCACTTAAATAACAATTAATAGGTAATTATCATTGCCATTTAAGTGAAATCACTGAACTTAAATATACAAGTTTAATAAAAATGATCATTCTAGAAGAAAATTTCAAATGGTACTTAGAGGCTTTTGCATCTGAACTCTTCATAAATATGTGTGTGTGTGTGTGTGTGTGTGTGTGTGTGTGTGTGTATGTGTTGTATAATTTAATTAGTTATTTAAATTATTTTAATAATATTAAACCTCTCGCTTGTATGTTTTTTTTTTCTCCACTTAATTCATAAAATGCAACAAAATGTCAATGATCCTAAAATAGGCTTTATTTATGTTTGCTCAGATGTTTAGTTGGACCGTCACATGTCAGTCGTGAAATGCACTCAGATTCACTCCGTCATTCATTTATAATATTTGACGCATGTACTGAGATCCAGGAGTTCAGAAAGGGAAATGCCTTCTGGAATGGATGAAAAAATGCTGTTGAAAGCATAAACACATGATTGTGTGTGTGTGTGTGTGTGTGTGTGTGTGTGCAGAACCCAATCGTCACCCAGTTTTTCCCTACTCTGCTGCTGTGGGCCTTCTCCGCTCTGCTGCCCACCATCGTCTACTACTCCGGCTTCTTTGAAGCCCACTGGACCAGGTACAATCCCACAATCCCACAGTCTCTGTCATCCTCTATCCTCCTGCTCACAGCACTCACATCCAGAGGTGGACGGTAACCAAAAAAATAAATACCGTACCAAACAATACCATGAAAACACACACACTACCCAACCAGAACGGATCCGCAAAAAGCGTAACATGATCAAGGCTGCCAGTGTCCATGATGAACTACTGCATGCACACACACGATCTTGACATGGAAAAGCACAAACCTGCTCACTAATTATAGTTGGATTCTCCTGGCCTTTATTTGGGCAAATTCATAATTCACGGCTTCATGCATTCTCAATGACACAGAAAGCCTGTTCTGTGACAATTATAATTTTTTTTATTAGCTTCAGTTTTTGCACACACTGTTTTGTTTTTTAATTTGCCGCTATGATGCAGCGTTTGCACATAGTGTAGCGTCATTAAAAAATTATGATGTAGTTCTATGGCAAAAAAATAACAAGCGGACACAAGAAATTAGAGAAATGAGAAATTACTGCACATGCATACAAAAATATATATATTGCACCATTTGCACAGGCATACCCAGACGCTACGCCACTGGATCCCTCTCTGTCTACTTGTTCATGTTATTATCCTTCTGTTCTTGAAAGGCGTTAAATAAATAAAACGTATTATTATTATTATTAACATTATTATTATTTCCTCTTCTGCTCCTGGTTTGCTCAGGTCGGGGGAGAACAGGACCACCATGCATAAGTGTTACACGTTCCTCATCTTCATGGTTCTCCTGCTGCCGTCTCTGGGTCTCAGCAGGTACACACACACACACACACACACACACACACTCGATCAGAGACTTTCTTCTGTTTGTGATTTAACTAACAGTTTTTCTGTGGAAGTGGGTGGTTTATTAGAATCTTTATTTGCATAATTGAATATGTATTTATGTGTATGTCAGGAGACATACTGCCTCGAGCTCTCACCCGAACCGTTGTGTTTCAGACGTGCTGATGTGTTTCATCATTATTAAAATATTTAACATCAGATGGTGCTGTTCAAAGTAAAGGCTTGGTAAATCACAAAGCTCCAAGTATTAAACTGAATTAAATAGCAGTAAATGTTCTTCTGTGTCGTAGTTTGGATGTTTTCTTCCGATGGCTGTTCGACAAAAAATTCCTGGCTGATGCCACGGTCAGATTTGAGTAAGTCAACTATTTATTTTATTTATTTTTTACTTGATCTTATTTTAATATTTTTTTTAAATTAATTCTTAAACTTTCTTACCAGAATGAATATATATATATATAGTACTTTTAATTTATTTTTAAATGTAATTTATTTATTGTCTTTATTTTATTTGTCTATTTTATTTTATGCATTTTATTCTTTTATTTTTATTTTTATGCATTTTATTAATTCTTAAACTTTCTTCCTGGCTGATTTCAGGTGTGTCTTCCTTCCTGATAACGGAGCGTTTTTCGTGAACTACGTCATCGCGTCGGCGTTCATCGGAAACGCTATGGACCTGCTGCGGATTCCAGGTCTTCTGATGTACATGATCCGGCTGTGTTTGGCTCGCTCGGCCGCGGAGAGACGCAACGTCAAACGGGTACAAGCAGACGCACAGAGAACAGATCACATGACCTTTCACATGATCTCGATCCTTATCTTCACACACTTGTAGCGTTAGTGTTCAATCTGAGTCAGGAACACATCTGGGTCATGTTTTATCCCAATTATTAAGTGCATATAAATATATTATAGTTTCTGTGTGTCTAATGAGATTATATTATGCATGAAAAAAAGATAATTTTTAGGATAATTAAAAAAAAAAATAAGCATCAAAAAAGGCAGACCAACAAATACCATAAATGCTTTACAATTTGAATGTGTTTTTTATTATAATTGTGGCATTATGTAAAATTTGCTCAGTTATAGTAAAAATAAAATCTTTAAAATAAATAATTAAATTGATTTCCTTAAAATCATTATAAATATTATTAAAAAAATTAATAATAATTCTGCATTTCTTTCTGTTGATGTTGGGATAAAATGTGACTGAAATGGAACATGATTTTGACAGGTTTTGTGGGATTTTTACACCCACCAATGAGTTATTTTTACCTGCTGTTCACCTGGATGATATTCCAGTCTGTGCTGACTTTAGTTGTGTAACCTGTGTGTGTGTGTGCAGCATCAAGCCTATGAGTTTCAGTTCGGGGCCGCCTACGCCTGGATGATGTGCGTTTTCACCGTGGTTATGACGTACAGCATCACCTGTCCAATCATCGTTCCCTTCGGTGAGTGAGACCACGCCCACTCCCACATCAGCCCATTCACCAAACCAGAGATCGACAGCCAATCAGAGACCGAGAGAGAGAGAGTGCCAGATGAGCAACAAGGATGAAAGAGAACACAGGGAGAAATGTGTGAATGACACAACTGAAGAACACAAGTGAAAGAGTGTGTGTCAATAGTGCCCCCTGCTGGCAGAACGCCTACATGCAGTTTTTAAATAATGGAAAAAGCCCAATGCACCAGCCGAGACCACCTGCCTACGCACCGTGTGTGTGTGCCAGAATAAATATAGATCCTCCGCCTGCGTTTTTCACTCCAAAACACAGAAATGGAGGAATTGCTGCATTTGAACAATAATCGCTTTGTTTTTCTGTCACTGATCTTTTGGATGCACACATTATGTCTAGAAGTCTCTCAGAAACACACACACACACACACACACAGACGTCCTTCAGCTGGCGTTGCATGACTCATCGGGTCATTGGAGGTTCTGTTATGCGGAGGATAGTCTTATACGTCTCTCAGCCCACACTGCACACGCAGACGGAGATGCTCACCTCGTGACCGTCCGTCAAATGTGTCAAATGTGTCGTCTCAAGCGTCTCAGCCCGAGAAAGGCCTCAGGAGATTCAAATATTAGTTTTGTGGCTTTTAGTCCATATTCGTAGCTCATCTATAAGCTAATGTGCTCCTAAAAGTTGACGAAATATACTTTTAGTTGATGTATGCATTCAATATTTTAGGTCCATTTGTCATATTGTTTGCATACATTTGGGGAAAAATCGCATTGTGATTTTTCTTACAAAAATAAAAATTAAAAATGCGAATTATTATTATTAAAAAAAGATTTGCAGGGCTGCACAAAAATATCTGTGTGTGTGTGTGTGTGTGTATATATATATATGTATATATTAGGGCTATGCAAAAATTAATTGCGATTAATCGCATCCAAAATAAAAGTTTGTGTTTACATAATATATGTGTGTATGCTGTGTAGAATTATTTTGTATATATAAATACATATACATGGATATATATATTTAAGAATTATTTTCATGTAAATACTGTATATATGTAAATACATAATCTATATTATATATAAATATACAAATTTTATACGTGAATAACACATTTTCTTAAATATATACATGCATGTGTGTGTATTTATATATACAAAATAATTATACACAGCACACAAACATATATTATGTAAACACAAACTTTTATTTTGGATGCGATTAATCGCAATTAATCTTTGCACAGCCCTAATATATATATATACACATATACATATACATACATATACACATATACATATATCAAATTTATCAATATTATCTATATTAATTATTTGCATTATTATTACTGAATAAAATTAGAAATATCACTATTGTAAATGTATTATTGTAATTAAAGTATTTAATAATAATAATATAATGATAATAATAATTTTTATTTGGCAGTACTGTGAACCGAGCTGCTCTAAAACACTGAAAACATCCAAATGTAATTCGACTCATCTGTTGACATCATCAAGGCAGTCTGGGCGGGGCTAAATACTATCAACCAATTACATCACAACCCACTTTGAATGACCCAATCATTTCCACCCTGCATATTCCCTCAGAAATGTGTTTTATTGTGATGATGATTCTGCCAGAACAGCATGTAGTGATGTAGTGTGTGTGTGTGTGTGTGTGTGTGTGTGTGTGTGTGTGTGTGTGTGTGTGTGTGTGTGTGTGTGCAGGACTGATGTACATGCTCCTGAAGCACCTGGTGGACAGATACAACATGTACTACGCTTACCTTCCCTCCAAACTGGACAAGAAGATCCACTCCGGAGCCGTAAATCAGGTGGTGGCGGCTCCAATCCTGTGCCTCTTCTGGCTGCTGTTCTTCTCCACCGTGAGGACAGGTGTGTGTGTGTGTGTGTGTGTGTGCATTTAATCATTTAGCAGATGCTTTTATCATCATCAACTTTATTTCCAGACTCTTGGTCCATTCAGAACTTTAGATCACACAAGTCTGACTTTATATCTTGCATGAGATGTAAACTAACAATTGTGAGAAGAAAAAAGTGTCAATTACCTTTTTTATTTTCCATTCTGTGGCGGAAACCAGCTTCCATAGACGGACCACAGGTGAAGCATGAGTTTGTTTTACTGATGCGTTTACTGATTGTTTTACTGAACCCTCTCGTTTCTCAGGGTTTTCGACCCCGACTTCCATGTTTACCTTCGTGGTGCTCATCATCACCATCGTGGTGTGCCTGTCGCACGTCTGTTTCGGCCACTTTAAATACCTCAGCGCGCACAACTACAAGGTACGAGTTGCGGTCCTGCAGGTACGAGCTCTCGGGGTCAGGCCACGGGTAGCTCAGGTACGCTCACCTGTTCCCTGCAGAAACAGTCACATGACCCCGCTCTCATTTCAGATCGACACCAAGGACACCGACGTCGACGGAGTGGAGAACGGACGTCCTGCTAGATCCTCGCCTTCCAACAAATCTCAGGTACTTTTCCCTGAGGAACCTTTATACCAGTTTATCATATGTACATAAAAAATTACTTATTTGTTGGGTTTTCTTTTGTATTATTTTATTACGTTTTTGCCACGAAGATAATCTCTGACATGGCTTTAAAACGGTATACTTAAACAACATGTTTGTCACGGTTTATTCATCCATAAACAGTCGTTCTCTATGATTCTTAGACAACATCAAGATCTGCAAATTTAAACATTAAACCTTCTCTTTTGCAATTATCCATAACGCCTACTTAAAATAAACACTTATTGTTCTTTTTCTTATAATTATTATATAAAGCAATTTATATATCATTATTTGTATAGTACCACTGGAATGATTTTAATGTTAAAAATACATTTGTCTCTATTTTGAATAATATTAATGATAATTAAAAAAGGTATTATTATGGTAGTATTTGTTGTAGAAAATGAAATTGCTTATTTTAATAACAAAAAATTAGAATTTATTGTTGTAGATGATGATAATGATAAATAAATACTTGGTAATAATAATTATAATAGTTAAATGAGTTAATGACATTTTCATTTAAATTGTTTTTATAGAACAACTCATACAAAATGGTGGTATTTATTTTACAGAATTAAATTGCCGATTTCAATGATAAAACTTGCTGTCTGTAGTATTATTAATAATGATGATAATTATGACTATTATAAAAATGTATACCAACTATCAATAATAATATGTAAATTACATATTATTTAAATGTATACATTTTAATTTACATTGGTTTATGTAAGAACTAATATAATAAAAATAATTAGTCTTTATTATTATTATTATGATTATTGCATTACTGTAAAATATGAATGAAATTGTGATTATTGGTTATGTAAATGTCACAATGCAAATAATATTCCTAAATGCAGGCTTAACTTTCTTTATCCAAAGTATAATTTCACATTTAATTTTCTATATATATTTTTATTGTTTTTCATATATTTTTATAAAGTTGATTTTGGGGTGAGATATGCTCTTTGTGCATCAAACATTTATTTTAATATTATAAAATAATTTTTTTATATAATTAGGGCTGTGCAAAGATTAATTGCGATTAATCGCATCCAAAATAAAAGTTTGTGTTTACATAATATTTGTGTGTGTGCTGTGTATAATTATTTTGTACATATATAAATACACATGTATACATTTAAGAATTATTGGCACATAAATAATGTGTATATATATATATATATATATATATATAAATACATAATCTATATTATATATAAATATTTTATATATGAATAACATTTTTTTTTAAATATATACATGCATGTGTGTGTATTTATATATACAAAATAATTATACACACACATACTATGTAAACACATACTTTTATTTTGAATGATCGCAATTAATCTTTGCACATCCCTAAATATTTTTCAATAAATATTCTTAATGACAAACAAATTGATCTTTTTATGAGCAATGGCTGTTTTTCCTCCACCGCAGCAGATGTACATCGCCCAGGTCCTGCAAGACCCGAACTCTGACGAGACCGGCGCAGGCAGTGGAGAGGACGACGGGCAGGGGTCCTCGCAGGACGAGGAGATGATCAACGGTGGAAACAGCCTGAACGAGGCCGACTTCCAGTCCGGAGAGGACAGTCTCATCGCCAACGAAGTCCACCAGTAACGGGAGAGAGAGCGGCGGGAGGACGAGAGCAGAAGCCCCCGTCGAACGCTGAATTTACCGGATGTTTGTTGGCTCAAAACATCAGCACCTTAGAAACCCTCATCTGCCAAAACACTTGAACAGACTGTACATAAGCACACGCGCTCGCACACATCGATGCCAACACGCTTACAAACAGCTGCATGAGCGCTCGGGGTCCGAACCCAATCAGATCCAAGACTTCCTGGATTTCCCCTTTCGTAAAGGTCCATGAATATCTCCTCGTTTGGTTTGCTTACCCATAAGCCTCAGGAAAAGGAAAAGAAAGCTCTCCTCTTTCTGATCTCGGAAGCATCCCATGGTTCGCCTTATCGGCTGCTTGTTTTTGGCCCTAAACGATTGGATTTCATCTGGTTTTCCGAAGGAAACGTGCAATAGTGCGAGCGTGGAGGAATCGCGACCCCATCACTGCGTTCACTGTACAGTATTCTGCCAGAACACTACAGGACGGACTGAACTTCTCCTGATGTACAGTATTGCCAGAGATGCGCTGTGTGAGTGTGTGTTCATGTTGACATTGAATGACCCATATTCTTACGTTTTTTTTTTGGTATTTTAAATGCGAAATTTGCCTTTACAACCTTTAATGGATGTGTTTGTATGCCTGCACAGAAGTTCTCGATCAGCGACGGAGAATCAGTCGTCAGCGTCCCGTGATGTGATCGGGAAGCCAACGATGTTCGGTTAGAAAGCGCGTTCCTGTAGACTGGATAGCATTGTGAAACATGGCAAGCATTCCCTGTTTGGTGCCTGCTTTCGAGAGTAGAGCGACAATAGAAAGTCGTTTTTCTTTTTCTCGTTGTGTAGTTAAACCCTGTGAGGTCGATCTAATGAAAGTACTAATACTACGAGAATTGAGCGTCACATGAAGATACGAAGCAGTTAAATAATAATAATAATAATAACGCAAGACATGCAATAAACCCCAAGCTGAGAAAACACGTAATCACAGGTTAGAATATGGTGCAAAAGTTCATTAATTTCCATAATTCAACTTAAAAGGTGAAGCTAATATATTATATAGACTCATTACATGCAAAGTGAGATATTATTTGTTATTATTTGGATGATTATGGCTCACAGTTTATAAAGCAGTTAGCCATAATCATCACAATTATAGCAAATAATATCTCACTTTGCATGTAATGAGTCTATATAATATATTAGCTTCACCTTTTAAGTTGAATTATTGAAATAAATGAACTTTTGCACTATATTCTATTTTTTCCAGTTTTACTTGTAAAATCATGAATCATCCAGCTTAAATTTGGAGTTTGTTTGCAACCACTAAAGATATTTAAATCCGTCTGAAATCCCACGTTTCTATTGGCCGTTTACAGAAGCTAATCATGAAGTGGAGCGATTTTTCTTCCAGCAAACTGACCCTGAAGCCATTAAAGTGCAAGTCAACAACATGCACACAGTTTTTGAGTACATAACAGACTTTAGTAAGGGACGCCGAACCGAAACACACAAAAACATCATTCACGCGCGTGTATTGAGAGATTCATCCGCTGCCGTTTCATTAGTACTTGAGTGAAATGAATCATGACGTCTATTCTTTATTATTCCTCCAGTTTCTGATGTTCTCGCAGATCGATGTGCCGGATGCGGATCTGATGGTTTTTGTAGTTTGTTACTGTATTCTCTGGATGAAGACGCACGATTATCTGGATCAACTGGCACTAAAATGGCGAGCCTCAGGTGTTGTTTTATTTTCCGAAAGACAAAAAATGTTTACATCCGTGTCTCTGTCATCTGTCGTTTTTTTTAACTCGTTTTCCTGCGTTTCTCATCGATGAAGACACAAAGAGTAACCTATGAAAGCTACGCGCTGGAGATACTGACGTCAATTTGTGTCTGTCCGTGGATGATGAAGTGAACATGAGCTGAATTTGTATATCCAAATGAAGGCCATTTCTTCGTTTCCGAACTGTCCCGTTTTTTTCAGGGGTTCCTCACCTGCTTCTTATTGAGTTAATGACGTGAAGTTTCTTCAGCATTTGGCGGTGAAGTAAAGAGCGGTGCGGGTATTTTTGTAATATTGCTCTGTTTGGAGATGCAAATGTTCGGCCTGTTGAAGTATTTGATACTAGTAATGTATTAAAGCTAGCTGTCGCTCAATGGATTTTTAATATATCATGACTTTGTTTTATAAGCTAAACATTTACGTTCTGAAGTGCGGAGCTGTGCGTTATGCAAGAATGAATTCCAGGATGATGTTTGTACAAACCTTGATTCCCAGCACAGTTCTGATGCCGATGTACAGTGTGTTTGAGCCGGTCCTGCTCATCGCTGTAGAAGTAGACCAACTGCTCTAGAACCCGTGTGAGATTTCTTTGAAACTTTTCTGTCTAAAGGTTGTCCTTATGGTGAAGCATTTGTCATCTTCAGTTTCTTGATCAATAAAAGTTGGTATTCATTCTGTGCACTTGTGTGTGTGTGTGTGTCGGCCAGGAGGAGGCGCCACTCGCAAAAAACATAGCCATAATATCAAGATTGTGTCTTAAAAATCCAGCTTTTAATGTTGTTTATGTGTGTGTGTGTGTGTGTGTGTGTGTGTGGTGTTTTTAATCAACCCGGTCTCATCCCAAGACGTCATATAACTGACGTTTTGGGACGTCTTTTGACCATACGTCAATATTCGCCTTTTTAGGGCCCCCTTAAACGTCGGTAGATGAGGTTATGGGATCCTAACTCTACCCCAGACCTAAACCTAACCCGTCACCTAACTGACGTTAAAGGTAAAGCGTCAGTTGTATGACGGCCCGGGATCGCCACCTACCGACGTTTAAGGGGGCCCTAAAAAGGCGGATATTGACGTATGGTCAAAAGACGTCCCAAGACGTCAGTTATATGACTTTTTGGGATGAGACTGTGTTATTTTAATACACTTAAATCATGTGTAAGTTCATAAGTGGACAGCATTGCTGAGTATTTCCTCCTTAAAACTGCAGACAGTCTCAAAAACATGGTTTCTGACGTCACAAACCACCTTGTAACCTCTCTGAGCTGAGTGAGTGGAGGTGGGGTTCATTTGCATATTCATAGAACCGCGCATACTAAATGAGAGTGTCAAGTTACATTCAAGCTATTTTAAGGCTTGAAAATATATATTTGAAATTTGTCATTTCGGTGATTAAAGATGAGTTTTAAGAGGTGAGTATCGACTACAGGGGGCTTTACGAACTAGTGTGAACAGTATTGCATTAAAAAACGTGACTAACTTAGCAGTTTATGCAACTGACCCCTTTTTTGATTATTTGAAATCATATTTACCTATTTGTATAGTTTAGTTATATTAGTATTTTGCGATTGCAGGTGATACGGGTGAACGGTGTAAAACATTAACTCGTATAAATCACCATTCTTCCCCAATTAGTTAATCACTGTATTTTAAGACATGTGAGTTGTCTGAAATATTATGTTTAAATATGTGGTAACACTTTAGGGTCCAATTCTCACTAAAAAACTAATTGTTTATTAGCATGCATATTACAGCACATATAAAGCACATTTTAATTGCTTATTCTGCATATTCATATTCTATATCCTATGACGCCACGTCACTGCGTTGCCATGGCGCGAAATGCAAATGGCGGCCGGAAGTGATTTGCTCTATTTAGAAAGAGCTGTAACACACTCAAATGCCTGTGTTTTGCGTCGTTTATCGTTACTTAAAACGATCAAACCACGAGGAGATTTATCGAGTACCTAAAGTTGTTGTTCATAGTGTTGTTCAATGTTATAAAATGATCGAAAAACGGCTTGCAAACCTACGTCTGAGGTCGGGAGGAGCCGAATGGGGAAAATGCCCGTGTGTGCAGTGATCACTAAGTCAAAGGTGAGTTAAAACAACAATTCAAGTGGCTATGTTTGTGTAACATTAATGTGTAATGTTTCCGAACTTTGTAAAGTCAAAGTATGTCTGCAAGACGAGGTAGTTCATAGTTGCTGATATCTACCGCCTCGATGGCTGAAAAATCTTTCAATTCAGTTGAAAAATCGCTCCTCTTCATAACTTAAGGATCACGTCCAACATATGTTTGATTTTATTGTTTATATCTTTCTCTTGTAATATATAGCGTGTAAAGTAGTACAGTACGGACTTTCCTCCATCTCCTCCATTGCGTTCTTCTTCACTCCCTGCCCTCCATCTGAATTTTGCGCGTCATCATAATCACGTGACTGTCACTAACAACTAATAATAATAATCTGAAAAGAGGAGTTTGAGGTGAGAACCCTAGACTAACGTGTGACTGAATATGCAAATAAGGTATCTAATTAAATATGCACTAATTTGCATGCATTTCTACAGAAATCTCAACATTCTTGTTTTACAGATTGCCTTCAGCTTTCTCACAGATGTACAGCGTTAGAGCAGTTGTTGCATTCGTAACATGGATGTGTGTTGTGCAGTTTCGCTGTAACTTCCCCTGCGTCTGTCATGTTTTTCCACACACACACCACATGCATGCAAGGTTTCGTCTTGAGCTAAACGGTTTCAACCTCAGACGACACGTGTCTCTTCACCAAACGGCCGATTTACACACTGACTCTTAACAATCAGGCTGTGTTTGTCTCTCAGAAACTTTTATATTAAAAATGGCCATTCTGTGTTTGATCACTCAACTTTAGTGACATTTTTTTTCTGTAATTTAAAGGGTTTGTTGCAACCAGGACAAACACAAGAACACAGATCAATGTAGAAGCAAATACGTTTTTATTATTAATAATAATAAAGCATATAATATTTGGCACTTTGGTGTCTCTTCTTACAAAGAATAATGTAGTGTTGAGGGAAAATGTATTTAATATATCGGTAGTACGAGGTAGAGTTGGTTTGATCATATACCCTTAAAACTTTAAAACTTCACATCGATGTTTTTATACAAGTTAAATACCATAATATCATAATGCATTTCAACTTCATCTGATTATTAAAAATGGCTACGATACAATATGTGCCTTATATATACTTCTATAAAGAAAAAAATAAAGGTATTTGAATAATATAAAAATGACACGGTTTTATCTTAAATGTTTAAGGAAGATGTGAAAAAAACCTTGCAATTAACATGAAAAAATACTATTCATTTAAAAACAATGTGTTAAAACAATGATATTCTTAAACTAATACTAATATATACTGCCGTTCAAAAGTTTAATGCTCAGAGTTTCTCCTGCGCATCAAAGCTGCATTAATTTGACCAAAAAATACAGTAAAAACAGTAAAATATTAGTACAATTTAAAATAGCAGTACACTAGAATATATTATTAATAGTTATTTATTCCAGTTATGCATTTAGTTTTTCAGGATTCTCGGATGAATAGAAAGTTCAAAAGAACTGCATTTATTTAAAAATAGAGTCTTTGTAACGTTATAAAAATGGATTTACTGTAACTTTTGATCAATTTAACGTGTTCTTACTGAATAAAAGCATTCGTTCATCCCCACACCAAAAAATAAACCTTTGAACGGTAGCGTCAGCTTTAAAGGAGTAGTTCACTTTTGCTTACCCCCATAATTTACTCACCCCCATGTCATCCAAGATGTCCATGTCTTTCTTTCTTCAGTTGAAAAGAAATGAAGGTTTTTGATGAAAACATTCTAGGATTTTCTCCATATAATGGACTTCAATGGGGTCCAAATGGTTCAAGGTCCAAAAGAGAGTTTCAGTGCAGCTTCAAAGGGCTTTAAACGACACCAGACGATGAATAAGGTAGCAAGTAAATGAACAAATCTTTTTTTAGAGTCATTTCGTTTGTTGAATGAACCAAATGACTCGAAAAAGAGTTCAAACAGGTGAGTCACGAACTCGCATCACAGAACAGAGCGAGGCGAGCATTTGCACTTATAAAACTTAGACTTTGTTATTTATTTTTGAAATGACCGCTCGTTTCGCTTGATAAGACCCTTATTCATCGTCTGGTGTCGTTTAAAGCCCTTTGAAGCTGCACTGAAACTCTCTTTTGGACCTTGAACAGTTTGGACCCCATTGAAGTCCATTATATGGAGAAAATCCTGGAATGTTTTCATCAAAAACCTTCATTTCTTTTCGACTGAAGAAAGAAAGACATGGACATCTTGGATGACATGGGGGCGAGTAAATTATCAGCAAAAGTGTTTTTAAAAGTGAACTACTCCTTTAAGTCCCCTATATAATGGGCAGTGAGAGTTTGAGACTCATCCGGTGGGATCTGTTCTGTTCCGCTGAAGATCCGGACTGGTTTAGTTTGATCCCGTACGGAGCTGCTCGGGACAGTCCCATGTGAAGCACCTGTAACGCTGGGTCTCCTCTGTGTGTGTGTGTTCAGACGAGCGCGCGGAACAGGAACGACACAGACGCTCCGAGAGCGAGACCGAGAGACAGGAAGAAGGCCATGATCGCTCCGGCTGTCTCCGCCTCGCTCGGGTCCACTTTCCTGAGACAAACACAAGAGATGCGCTCAGGTGGGATTATTATTTTTTAATGTAACATTGCTGTTTTTATTCTAAATGATTTATCGGTGCACGTCAATAATGTTGAATCAGAATAAGTTCCTTCTCTGATGATGTGGGCGGAGCAACCTGTCACTCACATGAGGTCAGCCAATAGGAAACCACAACCATCCAATCAAATCAAGCCCCGCCCACATGTGTTCTTGTTTCTCTCGGATATACGACACAATAGTGAAGAAGAGATGTTTGCAACTGTTTCATGCTGACTTTACATGTAAACGATGAGTGAATCAAACACAGTGGTTCTCAAGCGAGGCGATTTAAAATTATAAATGACTTGAATTTTAGTTGTCTTATTTTAATTCAACCCCATAGAAAATCTGGATTTTAAAAGTGTGATTTCTAGAAGTTACGGAAATATATACAATCTTAAAACGCCATGGACATTTTCTTAACGAATATACATTTGTCTACAGTAAAAAATGTAAATCCTTATACAGTAAATCACAAATAACTGTAAAAGTCATTGGTTAAAAGGTACATTCTGGTCTTAAAACTACTAGACTTCTCAAATCTCGTTGTTTATTTCAATATTTCAATTCATGGATAAGTTCGAGAACCACTGGTTTAATTATAACTTAATTACACTTTACAATAAAGTCCCATTGGTTAATGCATTAACCAACAATAAGCAATAGATTTGTTACAGTATTAACTCATGTGTTAATAAAAATAAACCTAAGCTCCCTTATATATTATTAGTAGATTGCTTCTATTACTGAATTAATAAAATGTTGAAATGAAGATTTTTAGTTGGACTTTATTTTAAAGTGTCCGTATACATTTAAGTGCAGAGTAATAATAATGAACTACATGTTGCATGTAATTAAGCACTTATGACCATAGTAATGTATATCAAGGACACTGTAAAATAAAGTGCTACTAATGTCAGCAAATGAAGCGTTCATGACGTGTTCTGGCAGGTGGACGTGTCCTCATACACGAGGATTGACTCACTTGGGTCCGAAGCACATGCACAGACTGGCCAGATATCCATTGGAAAAGGCAAAGAGGATCATGAAGGCGATGAACCAGCCGTCGTGTGTGAAGTAGACGGGCAGATTGACACGAGGCTGGACGTTACACAGCATGAAGAGCGGGACGAATATCACACGCGCCAATATCAGACCCGGCAGCAGCTTACTGTCTTTTCCAGGCTGAGCGAGAGACACCGAGAGACAGAGAGAGAGAGAGAGAGAGAGAGAGAGAGTGAGTGCATTCAATGTCATTGCACAACCTAATATCCAATCATCTGTATTTATTAATGTACGTACCCTAAATCCTCCCACCTTTTGTGAACATTGTGTGATTTAAAGGAGTAGTTCACTTTTAAAAAACACTTTTGCTGGTAATTTCCTCACCCCCATGTCATCCAAGATGTCCATGTCTTTCTTTCTTCAGTCGAAAAGTCCATTATATAAAGAAAAATCCTGGCACGTTTTCATCAAAAACCTTCATTTCTTTTCGACTGAAGAAAGAAAGACATGGACATCTTGGATGACATGGGGGCGAGTAAATTATCAGCAAATTTTTTTTTCTCCTTTTTCCAATGCTTTAGTCACAGTTTAAAATGATATTAATTAGAAAATATCAAAACAGGAGTCTTTTAAACTGAAGAAAGGGATGCGTGAACACACTTTGCATCTGATGCATGAACGTTTCTCACCCACATACACACTGCGGTCAGACTGCGGCCGGCCCAGTCGAACACATTGAAGAACAGGAAACAGGACACTGAGATGAAGTACTTCTCTAAGAGAGGGAATTCAGGTGTTTAAATGATGGTGAAGTGTAGTAATATTCTCCTGAACAGTCATTTAGAGCTATATGTCTGGTTTCTAATATTTCTAAGATTTCATTATTTTCCGCCATAATTCACCGCACAAACACACTATGGTGGTTATTTGCATTTGTTTGTCTAGTCATTATCAGACACATGATCTACGGAAGCCCATTCCTGCCACACCAGAACAACAAATCATGCTTTGGTGAATCCTAAATATGAGATCAAATGTCAAAATTATGATTTACTATGTCATAATTTCAGCTTTTTCATCTCATAAAGATGTCATAATTTTTACTTTTTTTTTACTTAGTATGTCACAATTATAACAGTATATTCGAATCATCTATATTTGAGTGTAAATTTTTACTTTTTTTCCCCTCATGATTCATAATTGGCTTTGGCAATGAAATGTGATATGAGTAAATCGACTTGATATGTTCTCATGATGACTTAGTATGTCATAATTTTGTCTTGTCAAATTCACCTTTTTAATCTCATGACAGTATGTCATAATTGTATGTGATGATCAACTTTTTTTTAATCTTATTCCGATTTATCTTATAGTTTTAGTGTCATAATTTTGACTTTTTATCTCATAATTATGTCATAATTTCACCTTTTTAGATGATTTTTAAAAATAAATAATGATTATGTATCGATTTAGTATGCCATAATTGGCTTTCTATCGTAATTATGATGACATTTTGTCATGTGGTGTTCAGTAATGATCATCGCTGACCTCGAGTAAATCACACACTCACCCCACACTCCTCCTCCAGCGATGCTCGATCTCACATCCACAGTGATCGCAGGAAACGTGCCGATAGTGACCGTGAAGGCGAAACACACCGAGACGGCCATGAGCCAGATCTGAAGAGAAATATTAATGCGTATGAATATGCTGCGGTGTTTTAAGTGTTTTAAGCGTCTGTGCGTTTACCTTCTTAAAGATGCTTAACATGGAAGGTGTGTGTTTGTCGTCGTCTCCAGCGCTTTGCTGCCGCTGATCTACAAGTACAATTCAGATCAATGTTTGACTTCATAATATTCAGACACGTTCTGCTCTGATCAGTTGACGCACCGTTCTTCAGCAGATCCATCTTGTTCTCTTCATCCTCGGCTGGTTTGTTCTGCTGACTCTTCTGATAATACTGGAAGAACGCCTACAGGAGAGATGTCGTGAACGTTTGCTGCTTTAAATCGACGCACAGACGTTTCCAGACGCTCAGATTTACCAGTTTAGGAAGGGCCACGTATGATGCGACGGCCAGAGCGATGACGGCACACGCTGTGATGAAGTATCCGAACGCACTGTCCTGTATAGAAGAACCACCTGAGAGACACAACCAGCTTTACATGCACGTCTAACATCAGGAAACTTCAACCTTGAATGCATCTCTAGTAATGGCTTTATTTTTGAAATTAATTTTTGATATGTTTTATCTTACCTGAAGGTCAGTGTTTCCGCAGTATTTTCAATTTTGATATTTTTAGGTCAAACCGTTCTTGTCTGTCAGTCATATAATGGAGGTCTATGGTCACCACCTCAAAGAGCATGCACAGAGAAGTCCAGATTAAACATGATTTAATGACTCGTAAATGTAAGTACACTGTGTGAGAAAACGAACAGTATTTATATCGTTTTTACCTCTTGTAACAACAGCCACAACGCGCCCGCGTCCTCAGATCACTTGGACGTGGCTTTGGTTACAAGAGGTGAAAACGATATAAATACTGTTCGTTTTCTCACACAGTGTCTTAGGCCATCAATGTGTACTTACGAGTCATTAAATCATGTTTAATTTGGACTTCTCTGTGCATGCTCTTTGAGGTGGTGACCATAGACCTCCATTATATGACTGACCTAAAAATATCAAAATTGAAAATACTGTGGAAACAAAGGGTTGAGGTAAGATAAAACATACCAAAAATTAATTTCAAAGTGAACTATCTGTTATTTGAGTGTCTTGCACTGTAGATGCTTTAGTTTTACAGACTGAAACGATGTTTTGCGACTCACTGGCGATGGCACAGATCATGGAGAACGCAGCGAAGGTTCCTGCGAGTCCCTGTCCGCTCATGATGGGTGTTGTGTATGAAGCCGGGAGGAGGCCGGCCATCCCGAAGAGACTTCCCTGCAGGACGGCTCCGAACGCTGGGAACAGTTCAGTTCAGTTCACATTTATATGTATCGCGCTTTCACAACACGCATCGTTTCAAAGCAGCTTTACAGAAAATGCACATTACAATTGATCTGTTATCAGAGAAAACTGTCTAAGTTATGTGTTTCAGAAATGTACAAAATCACAGTTAGAGAAAAATGTATTAATTTAAACAATTTGTTAATGAAAGGCAGAAACAATCATGAGCTCATCGAGCTCAACAACATGATCATTCACAACTCATCCTGCTAACAAACATATATTCTTAGAGCGTTTTGATAATGTTCTCATTAATGTTCTATGAACATTTCGAAACTACGGAGGCGTATTGCATTCACTTGAAGAAAAAAAATCTACTCTGTTTTTCTGAATTAACGAGTTAATTTTTCATGAGAAAAAAAAATTGCTCTGTTTTTCTGAATTAATGAGTTAATCTTTCGTGAGAAAAAAAGTTTTTGCTCTGTTTTTCTGAATTAACAAGTTAATTCAGAAAAACAGAGCAAAAAAAAACATTCCATGAAAAATTAACTTGTTAGAAAAACAGAGCAAAAAAAATCC